>NW_009930798.1:0-9403 GCF_000696875.1 Nestor notabilis
GGGGACTTCTCCACAGGGCTGCCCCCCGCGGTGTAGAGATAGTTATTTAGCTATTATTTATTCATTCATTCATTTATTTATTTGGAGGGGTGTGGTGTGTATATGCCTAGATATGCATATATATATATATACACACATATACAAACACATATATATACATATATACACATATATATTCAGGCACACCCCTATAAATATGTATCTTCCTGTTATATGTTACAAGATACATATATAAGGATCTAGAGAGGGGTGTCTATATATATATATACACACACCTATGTATATACTCCTATATGCACCCTGTATACTCTCCCTATACATATATACACAGACCCCTGTATATATGCACACCCTTGTATATATGCACACCCCCATACATAGACACCTATATTATCTATATATGGGGGAGAGAGATGTCTGTATAGATCTATGTACAAATATGTCCATAAATATATGTATCTACATATATAATCATATATATCTATATATTTCTGCTAGTATCTTTTTTCTTCGTGGTTATATATACATACGTACAAACATATAGAGATGCCAAAGTGGTGTTAAAACAAAGCTGTGTGTGCAATCCCTGTGCGCTCTGACAAGCTGCCACCAGTGAGACACCCTCAAGGCCAGGCAGCCACCACGCTGGTACCACTGGGCTGGGGACAGGGCCTGGATCCGACACCCCACCATATCACCCTGCTCGGAGGGATGCGCTTGGCAAGCACAGCCCCGGATGGCAGTGTCTCAGCAAAGAGAGGAGGCATTTCCTGCAGAGAGAAATGGTTAATCAGCAGGCATCACAGCCAAATAATAACGTATATTTATATATTTATTTATGACCATAATCAGCTTGGAGAAAAGGGTAGATTCAAATGCAGGCTAAGGTGCAGTGTATGATGGAGAGCTGTGCCCTCATCTGTGCTTGCAGAAACCCAGCCTGGACATCCAGCCCGGCACATCCTCTCTTAGGGAGCAGCCAGCCACAGCAGGACATGTGGCTCAGAAGGGGTAACTGTGAAAAAGGCAACATAAAAAAGCAGGATAAGTAATATTATCACCAGTAATAAATATTTTTGCTTGTTTGGAGTAGTCGGTGCCTGGAAACTACACCCAGGATGGAGACACCATTTAAAACGCTGTGGAAACAAGTGGAATTCAAGGCATTAAGGTGTTAGTGGCTTTTTTATCCAAGTGGCTTGACAAGCCAAAAGAAAAAGTTGACAAGGCACGGAAGAGGGTCTCAGACCCAAATTCCTCATCTTTAGGGGTGACTCCTACTGATAACTTATCATCTCCAAAAAGGGGAAGGAGTGAGGAAGGGCAGGTGACAGTAAAAACATCAGCTGATGAGCAATTAACACTGGTGGCAACAGGGATAACATAGATGGATGAGATGGAAAAAGGATGAGAGCAGAGAAAAGAAAGAGACAGAAAGGCCCCATGTTTACACCCCAAAGGTGTAGGGGAAGCACTAGGAGGCGGGTCAGAACGGAAGAGCTTTGGAAGATGACTGCTGGAAGTGGTCAAAGGGGATGGGGTGAAAGCCCATCAGATGTGGAAACACAGCTGAAAACCAAAGCTCCATGGGGTGGAGAAAGGAGAGCATGAAGAAGGAAGCCAGAAAAGTGATGTTTCCTGCAGTGCATCAGATCAGCTGAGAGATAAGGTGATGTCTGAAGAGAGAGGTCAGGTGCAAGAGGTGGTTTTATAGCAACAGAGAAACCATTGTGTGTTCAGTTTGCTCAAGAGAGAGAATAGGAAGGATGAGAATAAGAGAGGTCTGGGGCAAGGGGTTAGAAAGTCACTGGTTTAGCAGCTTAAAAGAGAAGAATAGGGGAAGAAACAGAGGGCCAGTAATAGGAAAGAAGGAGGAAGGAACAGTATTTGGTGAGAGAAAAGCACATTTTTGGAAACCCAGGAGACTTTCAACAGCCAGACAGGACCTCTGGCCTGAGAGTCAGGCATTAAAAACAGTTCTGAAAGTTTGGAGATGGAAAAGAAAGTAGAGAACTTTTAACATGATTTTTCCTGAGGTTTTCAGCGATGTGAGAGGACAAGCGCAGGGGAAAGATGCAAGGAGGGGGCCAGAGTTTGTGGTGCCGAGACAAATTCCAAGGGCAAGAGAAAAGAGTTGGAAGAAGTTTCAGCATCACTGTCAGAGTATTGCAAACTGGAGGTCACAGGAGCACTAAAAAAAGAAAGGAAGGGATCAACTGTTTTATGCCAGAGAGGTGCTACAGTGGGAGAGAAAGAACTGGGGGCACTGGGAACTCACAGAAGGAGCAGTAGTTGCTTAAAGATTAGGGAAGGACCACGCTGGTGAGCATGGGAACTGACACACTGCAGCAGCCAAACGTGCAGGCAGGGGACCCCTACCAAAGCATCAGCAAATTGATTAAAGCCTATTGAAAGCTTTAAAGAGGATCCAGGAGATGTGCGACAAGCTGACAGGGAATAGCACAAACACATTAGAAAGATAAGAATGAGCTCAAAAGTGTATAAGAAAAAAGCAGACATGTACACGTGTGCATAACAGGATAAAAGAATAAAAGGCAGTGCTAAAGAAATACAATAAAATGTAATGATTTTCAGCACTCGTGAGGGGTCCTAGAAAAGCCAACCAATATGCAGCCTAATTTGTAGAGCATCTATTAACTCCTCTCAGACAGTTATCCTTCATCTCTCTCTGATTAGCAAAGCTATTGAAGAAATACACCGGGTTCAGTAAGTACATCTCCACATGCTGTGTCTTGTGGCACCAGCCATTAGGGGATACAAAGAGCTTCTCAAACCACGCAGATCCTCCTGTGAAATGGAAAACACTTTTCCACTTCCGTAGTGAGCGCCCATTGCGGATGGGAGCTGGACCAGCTAATGCAACTGCAATGCACCTGGCATGAAGCCAGAAAACATCCCAGGCTCCCCCATCCTCCTGCAATTGTCAATGACTTACTATTTCTTAACTTTCCTTCTTTCCCTGGGCCAGGACACGAATGCTGAAGGAAGTCTATGGAAAGTGAAGCCAGACCTGGTTTTGTCCAGCAGCATTGACAAACCCTTGTCTGCGGGCTGTAACTAGCACTGAGTGCTTGGGTGGCTGCGGTGCAACCTGGCAGCAGGGCAGAAGGGCTGGCTCCACTTGGGTTGTAATTCATACAGAGCAAATTCTAGCCAGGAAAATAGGATCATAGAATCACAGAATGGTTTGGGTTGGAAGGGACCTTAAAGCTCATCCAGTTCCAACCCCCTGCCATGGGCAAGGACGCCTTCCAGCAGAGCAGGATGCTCCAAGCCTCTGTGTCCAGCCTGGCCTCGAACACTGCCAGGGATGGGGCAGCCCCAGCTTCTCTGGGCAGCCTCCCTCATAGCAAGTAATTTTTCCCTAATATCTAATCTAATCTCCCCTCTGTCAGGTTAAAGCCATTCCCCCGCCTTGTCCTGTCACTACAGGTTCTTGTAAAAAGTCAATCTCCAGATTTCTTGCCAGCCCCTTTAGGCACTCGAGCTGCTCTTATGTCTCCCCAGAGCCTTCTCTTCTCCAGGCTGAACAAGCCCAGCTTTCTCAGCCTGTCAAAATTTAGTTGATAGATTAGTCTGTTCAGTAAAACTAAGCAGAACTTAGTTCAGTATTGCTCAAGTTAGACACATTCAGCATCACCACTATTTGCCCAGCTTTAAAGTACATCCACAGGCAGCACAGGTTTGCTCCTTTGACCCATTTCTGTGTCAGCATACCTTTCTCTTCTGCCCTTGGTTCAGCAATAAGTTAATACTTTGCTTGAAACTTTCATCAGTTCAGTCTGCCACACTAAATTATTACACACCTCATGTAACATGTCCTGCAATTTCAGTAAGGAACAATAAGTTTTACAAGAAGAGGATCCAGGAGGAAGACTGCTTCCTTAGGGCTGCATCCTGTACTTAAGCTGCTTGGTGGATGTTTGAAGGGTTGAGGCTGTAGGAAAGTCACTCTGTTCTCAGCCTGGCTTCTACAAAACTTGCCAGAAAGGGATATTTTTGAGACTTTTATACATAGGTCACATTTTGTAGGTATCAACCCAAAAAAAGCAAATATAAAGGTATGTAAACACACCACCAAGTGCCTCAACCTCCTTTCCTTAAAAATCTGGTGGAAAATACATCTGTCAGTCTCTAAAAACTAAATATTACCTTCAGAAACACCTCCAAAGTCTGCAAACCCAAATGCAAGCCAAACCCACAGCACATGCATTCCCAAATACTCCTCTACTCCTGTGGTCCAAGTGTCATTAATAAACGCATGGCTCAGATACAGTTAGTGAAGCATTTCCAAGGTTTTTCTTTGCATTGTCACAAAGAGCCTCTCTGCTACCCTTCACTCAGAGCTGGGAAAGCCAGTACCACCTGTAGCAGAAATGATCCTTGTGCTCAGAGGTGGGATCTCTGGCCCTTCTGTGGGTCTCCAGCCTGCTGGCAAGGAGAAGAGTGGGGCTGCACCTCACTGATGCTTGACCACCACCTTCTGTGCTTCCTTCTTGCTCCTAATTGACCTTTTGCAATGGACCTGCTCATTCAGAAACACCTTCAGGTACATACCATTGTTTCCTGAGGTTGTAAAACAGGTCCCAAGCCCAGGAGATGACAGGCTGGACCTTGCTAATAATAAGTGGTGCAAAGTCTTTCATTCAGTCCCTTCCGAGGATCACTTCCCCATGACGATGACCAGTTGCTTTTCCTTGTGTTTATATGTAAATAGCCTGGAAGGGCAGGAATTAACAACTCAACCAATGGGAACATCTTACCTGCTATAATGCTCTTTTCCCATCACAGTTTGAAATCTGTTTCCAAGAAGGAGACATCAACCAGGATCTCTACCTGAGCATTCTGAGATACTCTTCCAGATGGCAGACAATGGAGGGGACAGACAGACAGGCATCTCCCCATCCTGCTGGACTCACCATCAGGCTGGAGCTTGTCATCAGTATTTGCTAATTTGATGCAGAAAGCTCAGTGCTTGCTGCTAAAGAGATTAAAAGGGGCAATATTTGGGAGAAGGTATTATCTTGTCACAGATGGATTCATCAGGGAAGTTATCGTTCTCTCCACTTTGGGACAATCCTTTGGAGAAAACTCTTGGCCACCATTGTCCTCCTCCTTCAGGGCTTTTCACACGCAATGTGCCACGCAGTCAGATGTCATTTCTGCTGTCCCCACCAAGAAGTGTTGTGAACTCCTCTATCTCAGTCAGGAGAATCCTCCACCTCCTCTGGATGCTCTGATTTTCCAATCTGTCAAAATCATGAGGAATAAACAGCCCATTCCCAGCAGCACACAAACGCTGCCCTTTCAATCCACACACAGAGCTTGCTTTGCTGAGCTCATTTGCAAGCAAAGTGTCAGGTCTATATTCATACCCACTTTGCACGAAATGCATCTGTACATCTCCAGTTTGAACTCACACTTGCATTCAGATGGAGGAGCCTGCCATGGATAACTTCTTATGAGGCCAAGTGGCCCTCTGTTGAGTCCCAGAGCTTCACTACAGCTTCCCAATGGAAGGTCCAAGCAGAGCCGCCTGATGGCTGAAAAACAAAGGATGTCACTGTACACAGAATTAAACCAAGTGCTGCCAGAATCCACACCAAGCAAGGAGAATTATCCAATTTCCATCAGGTCTCGACATACAGTTTCAGGTAAATAAGCACCAAGCTGTCAGCTTGAAATTCTCCCTGGGAGCTATGCAGTGTTAGTGAGCTGGGGTCTGGTATTCCCCCCTCTGCTCTTCCCTGCAGTTGCCTTTTTCTTTTCAATGAAACATCATGGACATCGAGCCAGTGGCTCCAGGTGGGGGTAGTGAATTTGGGGCAGCCCAGGAGGGTTGCCTGGAGCCGGTGCTGCCAGCATCATCCTTGGCAGCGGCTTGGGGAGAACAACAGCAGTAACTGCAGAAGATAAGGCAGGACATGGTGCCTTTGGCAGCAGTAGCAGTGACCACTGCTGTGCCAGGCTGTGTGCCACAGTTTGGGAAATCAAACAAAACAGTAGCAGGTCCATTTCGCTCTCATCTTTATCGTCTGCATCCAGTTTGTCACCTGCATCCAGCCCTCTTGTTGACCTTCACAGTTATAATGGTGTTAAACATAGAATCATAGAATCACAGCATGGTTTGGGTTGGAAAGGACCTTAAGATCATCTAGTTCCAACCCGCCGCTATAAATAATACAAACCACAATGTGACCATTCCTCCCGCACTTGGCAGAGGGACCGTCAGCAACTCACCCAGCAGCTGGATGTCATGGTCTGTGAGCGCTGCCCATCTTTCCAGGTGCATCCCTTCCTGGGATTTGACATTTTCCTGTGCCCAGCACAAATGTTTGGAGGCTGCTCCATGAGAGGCTGGTGCAGGGAGTAGTGACCTGTTTCCAGTGCAGACAGCACGTGTGCAGAGACCCTCCAAATTCCTGGCTGGAGAATACAGGGAGATGACTAGCTGGGTTGAAGTTGTGTCCTCACTGGCACCCCCTTACACAGACCTTCCTTTGAACCATAAGGGAGGGTACAAATGGTTTACAGCCATACTGGCTCTTGAACTGGGATAGGAAAGCAGACACAGCTCCTTGCCCCACCATGGAGGGACCCAGGAAGCCACCACAGTGCAGCTGTGGCAGGATGGGGAAACATGGAAGTCCGTGCTGTTTCCTGTCGTCTGCTGGACCACACGAAAGAAGAAACTTGTAAACAGCCTTTGAGTTTGATCATCTGGTGGAATTAATGGAGCAAAGATTCAAACCGCTGGGTACACATCATCATTTTCAAGTTGTTGTGTTAGGCTTGATCCAAAACCGAACCACAACGGCTTCAGCCAAAGCTTAGTTAGAACTGAACCACAAAGTCACTGGGTTGCCTCCGCTGCTTTGATCCACTGCTAATTGCTTAATTAATTCTTCTGTGAGCTGATTTTCCTTTTGCTGTCCTTTCCACCTCTAGTTTCAAAGCGTTTTAAACATGCTTCATGTGGGAATAAGCGAATAAGGTATAGAACAACAAATGTACTGCTGATATTTGTATATATATCCTATAGAAGGCGACTTTCTCCTTTGACACACAGTTGTCACCTTGAACTCTAACTGTAAAAACACAGCCTCTTAATCTCTATTTTCAAATATTAATGGGAAATGGCTTTGCACAACTGAAGTTTGCCCAACACAGAAACTTTTTCTCATTATGAAAAGCACCCATGAGTTTCATGCAGTGTGCTCTAGCATTTAAAACATGTTGTTGGCTTCTTAGAAATGAGGTTGGTTTTGTCCCCTTTCCTGCTTCACTTTCAGCTAAGGAGCCTGACAAGAAAAGGTATGGTACAGAGAAGTGGAAATGAAAAATAAGTGGTTGTAGTTGACATTTAATTTCTGCACAGCTGGAAAGAGAAATGAGATTGTCTATTGTTCAACTCATTATTTTTCCCAACCGTCCCAGAACACAGCAATTTCTTGTTTCTTTATTAGATACAATAGGGAGATGTTCTGATAATTTTTCCTTATTGAGTTCTTATTACTTACAATTCAGGGACAGTGGCTGAGCTCCCTCGTTTGCTCTGTTTTCTGGTGTATCATTCAATTAACACAGAGGCAATCTGTTATGTCCAAAAGGTAATATGATAGGGTTTGATAGGCAAGCAAGCTGCAGAAAGATCTAATAACATTTAATGAATTATCACAGTGTCGGTTTTAGAGCTGTTGTCTCGGCAGCATCCTGGGATTTACATGACACAGTGACATGTCACTACTTGGGATCAAGAATAGCCATATATATTGAGGCTGTGTCAGGGTCCAGCTTGTGGGGATGCTAGCGTAGTTTTATCCACGAGGCCAAGGAAATGCCTTGCACACAGCACTGCCATTTACTCCTGGCTTTTCAACACAGGCAGTGCATTCCTTTTACTTCTCTACTCCAGGACCCCTTTTGTCACTTTTATTGGCATTAAATTGGAGGAGGTTTTGGTCTGCAAAATCTGTTCCAGAGAAGTCTCTTCCAGACTTTCAGTGTGACGGGAGATTGAGCACTTGCCTGTTGGCATCTCGCATCCCAAGCCATGCTGCACTTCAACAAGCCACAGTGCTGGAGGGACCACGGAGTTTAGCAGCATGAAACACTTCTTCACTCTGCATCCAGAGAAGCCAGCCAGATGATGCTGATGCTGACACCCTCACCAAGCAAGAGATAAAGGCTCTGAAGGACATCTGTCTGGCATGTTAAACCCAGGAGCTTAGCTATGGTTGCTGTCAGGGTATCTAGGTTTAAGGCAGGAAAATGTCCTTCAGGTATCCACCTTGGACTACATCAGGCTGCAGCGCAAGGCCTTGAGTTGCATGAAAGATATTAAAACACATGAGAAACTTTCCTGGAAGCCAGAGAAGGTTTGGTTGATGGCATACATGAAATGAATAATAATCAACCTTTCTGTATTTCCAGTGTTATTTCTGTTCCTTCTCATGGCAGAAAGTCCCTTTTCCTTTGTTCAGAGTGGGAATTAGCGAGCAATTTATACCGTGGGTTTAGGGTATCTGGTAATGAATGACCTCGTGAGGCTGGACACTGGAAGATCGTGGGCATAAAAAGATCACTGCATGTATTTTACATTGTCTGTTCCCTGATTTTTAGCAATTACCAGATTTCCAGTGGAAATGAAGGTTAGTGTTATAGCCAAGCTCAAATAAGAAGAACCTGGGAAAATCTAAACTGATGCAAAGCCAAAGGTAAAACACTGAAAATCATTGAGAAACCTTGTACCGACTTCAGTGCAATTTGACCAATATCTACAGGGAAAAGCAGACAAATATATTCTTGGAATAATGTTCCCTGAGAAAACATTTTAGAGGATTTGGGTAAGCCAAATTTGGAGAGAAATAAAGAGATTACTGTGAGTTAGTATAGAGCACGTTTATGTCCTAATACACTGCTTCTACGTGAAATCTTGTTGTATTTAATGTTAAGATTAGGATCAGTGGAAAAACAGACTGGAGTACGGGTCAGCGTTCTTAATAAGGTAAGGCTTTATCTGTAATCCCTAGGGAGGTGTAGGTCTGAGCTGCTGAATATGGTAATATCCATAAGAAAACTGTTTTAGGAGGTACTCGAAAGGCGGCACACACGTCTTCAAAGGATCTACAGATTCCTCTCGACTGGAATGAAATATTTAGGCAGTCTGGAAAGCCGCTTTCCTGATACTCATGAAAATAAACATAACCTTCTCTCTAATGGGGCTGCTAAACCAAGACCACCACCCAGCGTGCTGGTGTGCGGGTCCTGCTGTGAATTTCAAGGGGCAAAAGAGACATTCAGAAAGGAAATAGCAACCAGAGGCAAGGGTTCAGTAAGAGATTGCTGCCGGGGGCTGGGGAGGGCAGGCGGGCTCCTGCTG
>NW_009930798.1:9507-12227 GCF_000696875.1 Nestor notabilis
GAAGGAAGGAGCCCATGAGAAGCATCAGTGCAAAGAAGAACTGACTGATGAATACAAGCTGTGTTTCCGCACAGGGTGGACAAGGGAGGGTTCAGCCCATTGGGGGAATCATAGAATAGTTTGGATTGGAAGGGACATTAAAGATCATCTATTTCCACCCCCCCTGCTGTGGGCAGGGGCACCATATCACGAGAAGCCCACTACTTAAATCCTTCCCTGTAGTTCCTGCCTATGCCCTGAAGATCTATTGAACTGACTCTGGTCAGTTCAATAAAATAAACTTTATTATTGGCCTCAAAGGCTGGTTTTGCCTGAATAAGGAGTAAGAACAGCAGAACTGAGCCTCTTTTGAAAAGCAGCCGGATAGGTGGGGTTGGTGATGCTCCAGCTGCAGAGCAGCCTCCGTGAGGAGAACATCCCTTCACAGCCTGCCAGGAGAGGAGAGCAAGCCCATGAAACACGCGCCCAGATGTGGCCCTTAGCAGATGGCTTCAGAGCACTCTATTCATTCAGTGATGCCATGAGCAGAAAAAGGATGTTCAGACAAGGTCACTGAACCTTGAAATTGAAGATTTGGGAAGTGGTGTATATTTTTTAAAGTGTTCTGGGGAGAATTTAGCACAAAACAAAACACCATCAGAAAGATTCTTCTTTCAGTCGCCGCTGTTACCTGGTCCCAGTTCCTTTCAGAAACAGCCCTTACTAATAAGAAATTACTCATTTATTATTAAGTAATCTTTAACTTGCAACATTATTTTTTCATAATATCCAGGGCATTAGGCAATGCACGCTGCAGCTCATGCTCAAATCAAGCCAAGCGAAGTATTTTAACAGAACTACAGCTTGTAATTCTTACTTCATTGTGTTTCTGCAATGAGATAAAATTAGATTAGGATCACACAAAGCGGAACAAGAAAAACAGGTTTTATGTGTCAGTAACTGCATATAGAAGATGTATTTAACATGAATAAAAAGTTACGTACGTCCCAGACAAACGCAAAACCTATTCTCCCTCTAGTGGCCACTGATTCTCCGTAAAAAGAAAAGCCCTGGATGGAGGTAAAACATCCCGTGCTGGAAAGGGGAGAAGAGTGAAGACCTAACACAGCTTTTCAAATGCCTACATTTGTGCTTAGCAGTGTCTCACTAACAGATCTAACGATGCTGGTCAAAGGCAGCACACGGAGATCTTGCATATCCTCCTGCGTGAGCTACAGGGAGAATTGTCTGGTTTAATCCCACAGTCAAAATGATTTTGTTGGAGCAGGGCCAGCTGGCTTTCAATTGCTGAATTACTGATCCAGCAAAAAAAGCACAAACCCCATTTCTAGTCTGACCTATAATATTACATTAAAAAGTCACCACTAGTCGCTAGGCTTCAAAATAGAAGAAACACTAAGACACAAGTATGTTTTTGCCAAGTATTTCTACTGATACGACTTCCTAGATGCGATATGAGGTATAACCAGTATTCCAATTATTTAAAGCAGTATCACTTCCTCATTGGCAAAAAGTTGTGTGTATAAACACATAAATCACTAATACAGTATTTCACCAATACCTGACTGCAGAAAAACCCTGCTAGCATTTATGTTGGCCGTGACCAGCATCATTGCTGCTATGATGATGGTACATTTGGAAGTTTCACATGGGATATTGTTGCACACACACTTTCAGATGATAAGCATTGCCAGAGAGAATTTGTGTTCCCCTTCCTTGCCTTGGGATAAATAGGGTAATACTATTAGTGGCAATAACAATTTATATTGCTATATAATATGTCTGGAGTATCCACTCAGTCATGCCAGAAAGCCCATGGTAGCAGATATGCTGAAGCACAGCTCCTTCAGTGCTAGGACTTTGCAGCCTGAATAGGGATGATAGGTAAAACAGCATGGGGGGAAGGAAGGGAAAAGAGATGCACGGAGTCACACAAGAAGTCAGTGAGCACCTAAGAACAGAGGTTTTATGAACCATAAGCTCACAGCCCAACACCCGGATGCCACAGACTTGATGGAAAGGGCACAGCCAGAGCTCAGTGAACGCTGTTAGAAAAACACGGAACAGCCCCTGCATCCCCCCATCTAATCCTTTCACTGCTTAAAAAGAAGCAAAAGACTAACAATATAGTGCCATGCATGTGTTTTATCTTGTCTACCTGCCCAGTCTGGCATGCCACAGAGAAATGGGCCCTGCCTCTAAACAAAAGCCAACCTGCTCGTGTATGAAATTGAGTCGAGTAAATCAATACAGTCCTGAAATTTAAGTCGGTGCAATTTTAAGGTGTATTTACCATTCAAAGGCTGAAATGAAACACCTCATAACAGTGTTCAGTCAGAAGACATGTTGCTAATCCTACATGGAAGAGCAGCAGTAATCTGTATGTTCCTGCATGCTGACAGCAACGGTGAAGCAGCCCTGGACGGTGAAGGTTCATGCAGGATAAATACGGATCACAGTCCTCAGCCATTATGTTCCTAATGTAGCCCTAAGTCATCTGCCAGCTAACAGAGAGCCAGAAGATGTCCCTTTGACTAAGGGCAGCTTGTGTGGTTCCTCCATCACGGACATCTTCCAGGTGTCCACCCACCGCCAAGCTGGCATTCATCTCATTGAGGAAAGGCATCTTCCTAAAGGCAGGGCAGCGGGCGCCCGCCTTTGGAGAGAAGCAGCCGTATCCATCATGGCTGTTTCACAAGGGTAAAGGGCTTCCAGAGAAA
>NW_009930798.1:12258-12855 GCF_000696875.1 Nestor notabilis
CATGGCTGTTTCACAGGGATAAAGGTCTTCCAGAGAACCAACTCACTTCTCACCTTCTCCCTGAATTTGTTTAGAAGAGGCCACTAACAAAGGCAGAGCGCTGGGGGCTCTGTTTTGTTCTGCTTTGTCCTCTCTCAGAAGCTCCCCTCTGATGAACAAGCTCTGCCTCTTTAATCACCCCATCTTCACATCCCATCAGCTGGAAGGGTCAAAACAACAGGAGCATTTACCAAGGCTTCTTCCTTCAGAAGCCAGGTAATACCTTTCACAAGATTGGTTTTGCTTCTCTCAAGGGATATTTACCAGAGCTTAGTGTACTTTTTTCCTTTAGAGATGATTGCTGTCGGCCCTGGAAGAGCTTCCTAAGATTGCTAAAAGGAAATGCCATATCACAGTATCTAATTTCCAAGGCAATGGGACAGAACAGCCTCTCTACATGCAACCCCAGAGCAGCACTCAGGAGTTCTGCATCACTTTCCATTGTGGGAAGTTTTTAGTAGTATTATGAATTTGAACATTTCTCAGAAGTGCTCTTTGAATAACTAAGAACAAGATACAAGAGAAGGTTCCAGGGAGACCTTACAGCAGCTTCCAGTA
>NW_009930799.1:0-1409 GCF_000696875.1 Nestor notabilis
CCCCCCGTCCCCTCCCCTGGGCTCTCTCCCTCCCTTTGCCCACTACAGCACCAGAATCTATCCTGCTCACTATTTCCATCACGGCAGTGCCGGCAATGTGGCGGCAGGCGTTTCTGCCGTGCTGGGGTCTGGCGGGAGGGCTGGACATGGTGCCACTACAGATGGACCAGGCAGTCTGTCCCTGGAGCTGGGCCTGGCGAGATAGTGTCCTGTGGGCTGGCAGGAGCAGGGCTGGAGGCGCTGGGGCCCTGGGGGCTTGGGAGAGTGTCTCTGGGGAGGGGTAGGGCAGAGCCTCCTGCACCCGTGCTGAGGGCGGCTGCTGCAGGGGGGTGGGATCACCCCCCACGCCAAGGATCACACTGAGCTCCCTGTGCAAGGTCTGTCTGCAGGGAACATGGATGACCCGGGGGGGTGGCACAGCTGTTGCGTGCCAGCAAGGCCGCACATGAGTCCTGCCTGCTCCAGCACTGGCCAGCCAGGGACTTGCTGAGCCCAGTGGAGCTGCTGAAGCCCTGGGTGCCACTTAGGCCATTTCTGTTGGAAAGGCTGAGCAGTATCCCTGCACTGGACAGCCTGTGCTGGCCTCATGACAAGGGCTGGAAGGGCTCCAGCCCTGGCGGCCCGGAGAGGGCTGGGACAGTGGCAGACCCTCTGCAGATGTGGTGGGGGTTGGGGGGGGCAGCAGGGACGCCGCCTGCAGGCGGCTTGTACTGCTATGTGGGTTGTGGAAATGTTAGGCACAGCCCTGATGCAGGTTGCTGTGCTGTTGCTCCAGCCTGGAGGCACTGCGCTGCCCAAGGAGGGCAGACTGGGGGCCAGGAGCTTTGCTGGAGCTTCAGTCCACAGCCATTTCCAAGGCTGGCCTCCGGCTGTCAGAGAATTTGGGAAGCTGTTAAAGCGCAGCCAGGCAAAGCGTCTGTGCTGAAATCCTGCGCCTGCAGGGCTGACTGATCAAAGGGAGGATAATCCCGGGTTTAGGAAGGAAGAGGATAGGTCTGAAGTAGCAGTTGGTCCAATTTGGGTCAGGCAGTGAAGGAATCCAGCCCAAAAGGCCACACGGTGTGCTTTCTGGCTGGAGGGGCAAAGCGCAGCCTGGGGTGGGGGGAGCATCCTCCACCCCAGCACCGCAGGAGCCGGCACTGCTGCACACATGGGCCAGCACTGCCCCAGCCACTGGTGGTTTCTGCCTTGGTGGGGCATGGGGGCTCTGTGGCTTCTCCAAGGGGGGAAGCTGGCAGATAACCTTGCTGAGGGGAGAAGGAAGCCTGGGTGGGAGCAGAAGTGCCAGACACCATAAGGGTCCTTTGGCCATCCCCGTCTGACTTAGGCACCCCCTGGCCAGCAGCCCAGGGCCAGGCCAGTGGATGAGCAGCCAAGTCCCCTTGATGCCTGGGGGTGACAGAATAGCA
>NW_009930799.1:1551-2012 GCF_000696875.1 Nestor notabilis
CCTGTGGGCAGAGCCCCGGGGAGGAGGAGGAGGCTGCTCAGAATACTCTGGCAAAACTCAAGGTGCCCTGAGTGCCTGGAGGGGAGCCCCGGGGCGGCCCTGGGCGCATGAGCAGCTGCTGCACTGCTGCTGGCCCCGGGGATGGTGGGACTGGTGCAGGGGGTGGCACAGGAGAGGTCAGTGGCAAGGCCCATTCAGGGGCTCCCCGAGCTGTCAGCACTCCTGTGCCAGCACCCAGCAGGCGCTGAGGTGCTGCAGAAACACTAATGGAGGTGCCTGGTGGTGTACGGGAGCTGACCCTCATGGGGCGCCATGGACGGGACAGACTGGCTGTGGCCGGGTGGGAGCAGGCAGCAGCTCTGGTGAATTAGCCCATAGGGGTTAGCTGCTCAGGCTCCCCGCAGGCAGCGCTTGGTGCCCTGCGCCATGTAAAACGATTAGGGAGGATTTGGGATGAGGGA
>NW_009930800.1:0-299 GCF_000696875.1 Nestor notabilis
GAGCAATGGGACAGTCTGGGATGGCCCCAATAGGAACCAGTGGAACCTCAATGGGACCCCGTCAATGGGACCCCCCAATGGGAACCCCCCAGAGCAAAGGGACCCCAATGGGAACCCAATGGGACATCAATGGGACCCCAGTGGGACATCAATGGGACCCCAATGGGACCCCAATAGGACATCAATGGGACCCCAATGGGACATCAATGGGACCCCAGTAGGACATCAATGGGAACCCAATGGGACATCAATGGGAACCCAATGGGACATCAATGGGACACCAATGGGACACCAGTGGG
>NW_009930801.1:0-28066 GCF_000696875.1 Nestor notabilis
CTAAACTTCCCCTGTTTAAGTTTGAACCCAGATGATGTCTGTGATGTATGCATATTGCCTAACAAAAATTGACCCGAAAACTTAGAGATGGGGTCAAGGAGTCCTAACTTCTGGTTAAGACGGATGGTATTGCTGGAAAGTCAGTACATCTTTGGAATTGAGCGGAGCACCTAACAAATGTCTCTACAGTTCAGATTTATTTGGTAAATTTCCAGGCAAATGCATGTTAGTACAACCTTTTAACAACTCTTAAATGATACACTGAGTATTTTTGGGTAGCTGACACCCGCAGAAGGTTCTGGCATGTGGGAGAAGTGTAACCTTTGATAGAAATGTCAACCTCTGCCAAGATCATGAAATATTGGTTTAATTTTCTGCAAGATTTTAGTTCGCTTTTGGTTAATAAAATATACACCAGAACCTGCTAAATTTCTGTCTGTCCAATATGGTTAAGATGAAACTTTTGCATGCAGTGAAAGTTGTATGACTAACCTTAAGCAACTTGGGAAACACAGGCATGAGAAAATAAATGAACTGGATCCAAGCCATCTAATTTATTGCCAAGATGGCTCTTCTGAACTAAACCAAAAAAACCCCATATATATTTATCTCTGTAGCTTACTGAAGTACATTAAAACTTTAAAAAGTAACTGAGACCATCCCTGTTATGATTTCACAAACAAAGCAAAGTGCTCAAAGTGGTATGAGGGAGCACTACGTGCAGGTGATCTATCCCTCAGCAAATGCGGTCTTTTTTTTGTAATGGGGGTCTGGTAGAAGTCTAGGAACACAAGCACAAATATTGTCACTGAAACCATTACATTTTCAAGCTCAAAAAAGTGTAAAGAGTGTTCTAGTTTCTTACTCTTGGAACTTTCTTTTCAAAATACTGTATTTAAGCTGAAATTGTATTGGAAATTCCAAGCTATGTGTCTATATTCTTTGGCATCTGCTACTGATAAGACCTTGTCTACAAAACAGTAATCTGTAAATAGAGTACTCTCTACTGTACAATAGGTAGTGATGAATTGCTTTATATCTGACTGAAGATAGAAAAAAAAGTATGAATATTTGCATATTGATAAATGGGGGAAAAATAATAGTCAAAGACTATCTCAGGTTCCTTGTTCTTATTGTGAAAAATATGATTTTTTTTTTAATGTTAGAAATACAAAAGATGTAGAATTGCACTATGACCGTTACATTCTCAATACCCATATATAGCCCTTTCTTTCTAGGTAAGGCAACTGCTTGTGACAGACTATTTACATTTGTTTATTTGCTTACATTAATGGCTTCAGCTAAATAGTTCTGAGGAAAATAATCTCTACCATAAACTGAATCCTCTCTGATGCAGAAAAATTATTTTTTCCACTTTATGTAGCTGGAAAGTGGGTCGGTTACTGACATTTGGTTTCTTCATCAGCAGTAGTGAATAAATTCAGTCTGGACGTTTTGAGATAAAAGACTGTTTTGCCTGTGCAAACTGCCACTGAGGCTTAGATACCATTGTTTCAAAGCTTAGAACAAACAAAGCAGCTGTTCCAGCCTGGTTTAAACATGGTGAACAAGAGGAAAGCATATTAACACCAGCTGTGTACTGGTAACAGCTGGGAAGGAAAATCACTGCAAGGGAACCTTAAAGTAAACTTGTAATTCTAGCAGGCTTAGGTATCATGACTGTGCCTCCAAAGGAGGAGCAGCAATGGAAATTTGATCCTTAGAAACGTGGTGAATTTAATGAGAAATTCCCTTGCCTCTTTTTATGCTTCAGCATAGATGCAGAGCAGGTTCTGGAGTCAGTGGCATGGCCTCTGAAGATTTTTGATGCAGATCTCATACTGTACTTACATTCATGGGCAATTTTGAGTACTGAGTGCTGGATTCTGTGCAGACTTACGGTGTCTGGATAGAGGCTACGCTGTGATCTCTTCAGTAGCATTCCCATTTTCCAGACTAACGTGTACTATTTGTATTCAGGCTACTTCTGAGGTTTTTACATTCACTTGGGTTTTGTTCATTTTTGTCTATTGAGCACAAAGAGCAGTATAAGACTAGAGGAAATAATTAATGTCACTTAGTGGTAAAATCAGCAAAAATTATTCAGAGAAATTGTATTAAACCAAACATTCCCTTAGGTCCTTGTTGCAGTAGAAGAATGGTTTACTTAGGTTTAGGTCTAATGGGAATACATTTTAATTTCTTTCTAATCAGTACTTTGTGATAGCTCATGATTAAGAATAATTCTGGAACAGTTATGTAGTTGTAATAATAAACCTTCATTATATTTCACACTAGTATTTTAAAGATACCAAGTTAATTCAAGACTTCCTCAGGAAGCCACGTGCTCTCAGTAACTTTGCAAAACCCATAGGGTAAAACGTAACTAGCTGTGCTGAGGTACTGTAGAGCACAAAAGAGCAGGTCAGTAAGGATACGCTATGTTTGGTCAGCATTTGCAAATTGATACATCTATTGATAACTTTCAGTTGCTCCCTACCCATGGAAATAAATAATGTTAACACAAGAAAGCACATTTTCTAAGTTAGATGAAGTGTCTGTAGCTTAGTATCTGTGCTTGGCATCCATCAGAAGTTTGAGGGGCTTTTAATGAAAGTTTTGGGGATATTAGTGTTATTTCCATAGTGTTTGTGTGGTTCCCTAGCTGTCTTTGAATACACATACAAAGAAAATGCTGGCACTGTTCAAGCTACAGGTGGGAATGGCTCCTGTGCTGGAGCATAGAAGCTTTCAGCAATTTCTTGCAATTGAGATAACTGGGTAAATGCGTTCATTTGTATATAATTGTCATCTTTCTATGCTTTCCCCCTTTCTCTTCTTGTCTTCTTCATCTGTTCAGCTAATACTCATGTTCTGCTTGATGTCTTCTGATCTCCATGGAGTTGGATTCACATTTTGGGTATGTTCTACAAAGAACCTTGTGTACTTTAGTTACATGTAAATGAACTAGACTTAGACAGCTAAAGTCTTGGACAGGAGGCAATGCAGCTGTCTGAGTCCCTCTGAAAAGAGAACATAAGGATATGAATAAAGACATTTAAATGAGGCCAGTTAGCATTGTCATAAAGTTCTTTTAATGTTAACCAGCTGTTACAGATTTGTTCTTATTCTTTAGTAGATTACATGCCTCTTATTGTGCTGGAAATCAATGCTCTCTATTTCTGTATGCATAGTAGACAATAATATAATAAACCAGGTCTTCAGATTTATGTGTATACAATTACGAGAAAGCAGTAGTTCCTCAAAGAAGGCAATTTTGGCATCACTTATAACAAGTGTTTTTAAATGTGAAGAATGGAGTATGTTGAGTGAAAAATGTAAACGCGAATGGATGTATGTGCAAATAGTGCATGAGTGAAAGAGGACAGGAGAAGCATGAAGAAGGGAAATGGAATAAAAAACACACCTTGCAAATTACTTGACAAGACCACAGCCGAGTAAGCTCCACAGCCCAGTGATACACAGAAATATGAGGAGAATTTTAGTGTTCCCAAAAGACAGGGACCTGTCTGAGTGGGTCACTGAAAGTACTTGGATGCTGTGTGTTAAAATGATCTCTTTCCTGTGCTTCTATAAAAAAAAGTCTCAGTAAGATCTGAGTAAATCTGATTGCTCTGATCCTTTTATGACTGAAGTAGCTTTCTCACTGACCCTGGGACTGTGTCCAGTAAGCAGTCATGTATTAAATAACCGATAATACTGCATTTTGATTTCAGTTATTCCCATCTGCTATGGTTTGTTCTATTGTGTTTTTCAGGTTTGATCTTTGCTTGTGATCTCCTCTAAATTGCAGCACTGAAAACAATGGCAACAGAATGTATAAAAGACTGCTGTAAATGGTGTTTCTGCATGGAAAAAGAAAAGAATTATCGTGAGTTCAGACATAATGACATGAACTAAGGGGTTTGCTGTTCTGGCTTCATTAATTATGAGATTTCCCATTAGTAAAATGACTGTGTTACAACTGATAAGCTTGAATTCTTTTTACAATATCCAAAATTCTTTCCATACCTCATTTGGAGATTGAACACATGCTTCTTAGTGTTGTGAATTGGAATTGGAACTGAAAAATAACACTCGTTTTAGGTCTGCTCCTTGCAGCCTAGAATGTTGTCCAAAAAAAGCTAGCTTTTTATCCAAGGTTGTAAATGTCTTCTATCTTTCGAACTCTAAGAGTGAATGTTTTTTTTTTCTTTTGTAAACTCTCTGTGGATTTGCTTTGGTGTCTCAGATGTTTGAAGAACTCTCCTATGATACAAATGTATCTTTTGTAAAAATCACTTAAAAGCAAGGTAGCTATAAATATAGAAGCTTGGGCAACAAAGAATTTGGATCATTACAGATGTCGTGAGGATGAATATCTTTTCCAGGTGCTAGTCCTGAATGCTGGTAAAACTGAACACTAGCAGTAATGTATCAAGCACAGATCCTATGAAATAAAAGAGATCTGTTCACAGTATTGTTCAAAACTTAATGCACATGTGGACTGTCTGGTTTTCTTGCGTTTTATTTTTAGCAGTTTCCATGGTGAAGGAATCTGAAGCAGCAGCCGCAAGCAAGCCAGCTATTGTAGAGAAGCGTCCATTGTCTTCTGTGTCAGTGAAGCGACAAGTTGGCTGTTCAGAGGATTATCTGCTTTCTAAACTGCCCCTGGATGGTCAGGAGGTACCATTTGTGGTTCCTCAATTCAAATTGGCCTATGTACAACCAAAGAACCTTCCTAGTATCTCACAAGGAGGGATTCAAGGTAAAATATAAACAGCATTGCTGAAATAGTTGTTTAGCTTATGCTACTCCTTAGAAGTTACAGATTATTCCTACTGAAAACATGTTTGCAGAACTTTTCTAGAAGCCTGCTTTTCTTTCTTTTCTGTCTGGGCACCCAGAGAGGTTTTGAGAAGGATGTCTTCCCACTGTGAATCTCTGTGATGTTGCATGAATAAAACTGAAAGGGAGGATTGCACAGCAGTGCTTATACTCAAAAGGAAATAGAAGCTTTAGCAGAGAATTTCTTGGAGGCAAGGAAAGACCTAACATATTCCTAATATCCAGATGACTCAAGTAAAGAAGGAGGGTGGTCTGGCTTTCATGTTTAATGAACTGATATACTTTAACATACTAACACATCTTTTCATATTTTTGCCAATAGACAGCATATGCTACTACATGGTGGATTTTTTTTGCCCCTATTTCCTGGTCTTTTTGCTGCTTTTTGGGAGGCCAAGGATCATGGATCTCAGTGGTATAAGGTTGCACATCCTGCTGTGATTCTTTGCTTCATGACAATCTTATGCTTCAACCTCTGCCACTTAGTCCTATGCTCAGACTGCCAAAATGATGTACGTGCAATTTAGGCACAGTGGCATTTTAAAAGAATAGGAGCCTGGCCCAGTAATGTGAGTGTCAGGTCACATGCTATTGCTAGGCTCTTCGTCCTGCCAGGAGATGCATAGAATTAGGTAAGGAAAAATTCTGGCATAGGGGCATACCTGAATGGTTGTTTTCTCTAGAGCTACTTTTCTTTGAGGGTGTGATAAGCTTTTAATCCCATGTGATTGTATCTTTTCTGAAGGTGGAAACCTTTTTTTGAGTAACTGGAAAAAAGTCAACCACATGTTGCATAATACCCAACACAGGACTACCTAACTGCTTTGTGTTTGTGTGGTTTTACTGACACACTTGTCTGTTCTCCCGAGGTCCTTGCTGTTGCTTCTTTTCTCCCCCTTCATGCCTATCGCCAAACTGCCTCCTCACCCATCCCTGCTGGTAACACTGGCACCACAACCAGGCTAATCAGCTTAACAGAGCTTTTTGGTATAGATTGGCCACTCTGTGCCTGATCTGGTTAGTGTTTTGTTTTTTCTCTGTGAGGTCTGCCTCACCAGGCATGGACAGGCAACCTAATAGGTGGAGATAGAACATGTGAGACCCTCCTCATCGCTGAGCCTGACCTCTGTTAGCCTCCCCACTTGCCTGCTATTTCAGTAGCTGGTTCTTTTAAGTCCATACTTGGACAAAGTACAGACATGCAGGACATGATCATGGTAATACCCTTTCTAACTGGGTCTGGGTTCAGGCTCTGCCTTGCTTTGTCCAACCTTATTCTTAAGATACTGCACAGAGAAGTTTGTCAGGACTGGGAATTCTGCTTTATCATAATTTCTGAAGGACCTGGTGAACAGTGGCTCTTAGGCTATAAACCTCTTACATCTTCTGGCAAGATGACCTGACTGTTCATGGTTGTTTCTATTGAGCAAATATTTGAAATTCTTGAACAAATATTTGAAAAGTGGCTCTTATGTCAAGTTGGCAACTTCCATTCCTCTTTCCAAATAAAAATACTTATTTTTTAAAGTACAGCTTTTTAAGCCTCATTAAAGTTCTGTTTAAAAATGCAAAGTTTACTTTTTAGGGAGATATACTAAATACACTGAAGTGTGCTGTCATTCCTTCTTCACATTAGTCAAAAGCATATTCAAAAAAAAGTATTTGGAGTATTTGCCTCTTAGGCCACTGTTAAATACCTGTAGAAGTCCAAGTTCTACTTTCAGTTCTGCTCCATTTTCTGTGCATGTCTGACCATTTTCCTTTAGTGAAACTGAACATGCTCAGTGTCAGCTCTTGGAATCCCTTCTGAAAGAACTAAGTTCTGGCAGCCTTTCGCTTCAGTGCTCACTGCAGCGTGTCTCATGTTGTCACAGAAGTAAGCTAGCAGGAAGAAGTGTGCTCCTGGTCTGGAACACTGGCTTTTGCATCATCTGCTGTGTAGCAGTTCTTTGTGGCCTCACTTCTAGCGTTCATCCTGATTCATGTCATACTCAAGCCCGTTATACTTGAATTAATGCTTTATCATCTCTCATGTTCCATCTCACTGTTTTAGTTATTCTTTGCTACTTACTTTACTAACACCTGGAGGAAAGGATTTTACAGCAATAATAGTTTGCCTCTTACGGTGCAATGTATTTACAGAATTGAAGGCACTTTATAATGAGGTAAAGAACTTTTTAACAGATGAAGTCCAGGGAGGTGAAGTGAAGGATGCAAATGTCAGCTTTGCAGAGTCCAGGTCACCCCACCCCAGTTCTCTACTGTTATATAAGGCTTATTTTTGCTCCAGACAGACAAAATGAAGCACTATAACAGTTCTTTACTGTTCTGCTGACCAAGACATGTACGTTTTTTCTGAAATGATTATAAATAAAAGAAAGAAAAATAGGGCAGCTGTGCTGTAATGGGCTGAGTAAAGGGCTGGGATTCAAGCAGTCTCAGGTCTGTCTACTTTTGTCTCAGCCAACAATTCAAGTCATTTTGGCCTAGTGATCTTACCACTGACAGACTTCCTATGGAAATTGGATGACAAGGAGACTGTAGTCACAAGCTGCATTATCTTTCCATACGAGACCCTCCTGAAGGTTTGGGGATCCATTAGCTGAATGGGAATGTACTGGGGGTAGATGGCCAAATAAGTCAGAAGTACATGTACACATGGCCCTACTTTTGCTGTTGATTTCTATCTTGCTGGCTGGTTTTGGAGCCTTCTGTATTTTAACTAGTTCGGCATTTATTGTGGAACTCCAAGACAGGGTGTGCATAGCTTTTTATGGCCAATTTAATTCCAGTGTTTGCAGGCACACTGTGGAAATCTGACATAATGTGTATGTGTGTTTTCTTTACTTCTTTTTTTCCTTTTCCTGAAGTAGATAATATTGAAATATTTTGTCCTTTGCCCGGAAGGCAATCTGCCTGCCTTTTGAAGCCAGGCAGCATGTGTTATGTCTGGAACTCTTGCATTTGATGTTTACTTGTGCTCCACAGAATCTGCCAGAGCCTCATTTGGTGACCGGAAAGCAGAACTGCACGGCGTGTACCAGTGGCCCCACTATGACGTGTATAACCCGTTCTATTTGGAGCAGCGGGTTTCGCCAGATCTGATTAGGCGCTTCCAAGCAAAATCAGATAATAGGAAATTATATGGATCAGGTGAGAAGGATTGCACCCTCATTTTTCTGTCTTCCTCTCTTTTCCAGGGTTTATAGGTAAGAGAAAAAAGCCATTAGTCTACAGAAGATGTTTGTTATAGCAGTTCTCAAACTAGTCTGTATGCTACAGATGCTTTTTGGTTGGTGGATCAGTTTGTGGAGCCAGTTCTACTTTGATTTCCAGCTGCACTGTAACTTTGTCCCTTTTGAGGGCTTAACAAGACTTGCATGAATCACACGAAGGTAAAAAATTGGCAAGGCAAGCTCCTGTAGCTGCCTCTGATCCCAAACAGGATGCAGTACTGCGGATTCCAATTACCAGTAATAGAGTGAGGGAGATGTAAAAAGAAGTCAGGCAGTATGTTGAGTGGAGGAATGCATGAGTGTGTGTATATATATACACACACACACACAAAGAGGAACAAGCACCAAAAAAACATTCAGGAGCAGATGATAAGAACAGGTGCAAAATGGGAAGTGATGCTATATGCCAGCTTTTCTGGCGTTTGAAGGTGCAGAAACATCCCCACTTCTTATTGCATGTGTTTAAGAATGGGGGAGGGCTGTGAGATAGTAAAAGTTTAGCTAGAAAGTGTTTAGCTACCTAGGTGAAAGTTTACTTCTGTGCTGTTCGTTGGTATATGTATCCTATAATGAATACTGTTTAGAGTAAAGTAAACGACTAAGTGTTGCTTGCTGGAAGTGATTGCTAAGGCTGATACAGTCAAAGAAATGTACACACCTCTATTGAATCAGAAGGTGGCAACAACATGTATTTTAAAAGATGGTTTTTTAGTTAAAATGGTATAGCATGCTGCTTCTACAGCTGGGGGAAATATCTCAGTCTGTGGCTTGTTTTAAAAATAATTCTGAATCACCACAGAGACTACGTGAGAAGACTACTCCATTTATTTTCTTTTTAAGAGAACAAAACACACATAGCATTTCAGCCGCCTTTAACGCATATGGTTTTGCTAGGCTTTGTAAGCACCTGTGGTGGGAGCCAAATGGGTTTTATAAACTGTCTTGAATTTTCCCTTCAGTACATCATCTCTTTTATGTTTTTCTTCAAGCTAACTAAATGCTTCACTGGTTTTGTCTTAGTAAGCTTAAGAAAGGTCACTTAAGCTTGTCTAGAGTACAGTTCTAAAAAAGTCTTCTTCCTCCAGAGTTTTTTTGACAGCTCTTTCAGAACCTACGTGATTCTCTTCATGTACATCTATAGACTATTTAAGCAAAACTCTAAGCCTGTTGTGTTGCAGCAAGTGCTATGATACTATTCATGTGGGTGGGCTTAGAACTACGGAATGCGTTTACTTGGAAGGTATGAAGTGAAATTCTTGAATTTTCATGTCAAGCCCTCCCTCCATCTTCTTTGAAAATGTTAACCACCTTTACTAGATGCAGCAGATCATACTGTCTTTAAAACATTTTGGTGATTTGTAACCTGTAGGCTGGAGTGGATGTTTCCTAGTAAGCTGTGAAAGTCATGCGTACTGAATATGGAATGAATTTCCATAACCATAATCAATTTCAAATCAACTAATGAGCTGGACTCTACTACTTGCTCCCATTATATCAAATAAGATTTCTAGGCTTTGTATGATACTATAATGGTACTTCTACACCAGACTTCATGAACAACTGAGACCTTTTATGTCATGCACAGAAGAGAATTTGGAGCTTGTGCCAGGCATACAGGCCTTCATTAAATTTTATCTAGATTATGATGTTACTTTCCTTTTCCTCCTATGGGTTCTCAAAACTATATCTTTTGCTTTCTTTTTCTTCCTTGGGAAAAGAAAGATTTACTCTTTATTGTCACATCTTACAAGAAGCATAATTGTTTTTTTCTTTTGATAGCAATAAAAAAGAAATAAATTTCCAGTAACAAGCAATGTAATTCTATTAAGCTGTGATCAGTGAATTGTAATAGAAGTCTTCTGAAATACTGTAACAATTCTGAAATATTGTAACAGCATTGCAAGAAAAAGCATCAGATAGTCCCAGAAGTAAAACCATACTGCTTTCAGCGTGGGTCAGTTTTGAAGCTGAGAGGCTTGAAAAAACTCTTGAACATTATGGGAGTCAGCAAAGATTTCTGAAACAGTGGCGCTAGTTCAGCTCTCATTTTCTGCTAGTGCTACGTACTATGCACAGACTGCGTGCTTTAGCTCTGTATTGCTTCGAGGTCAAAAGAAAACTGATAGGCTCTATTTAACCACCTCCAACTGCTGAGGAAACTATCCTTCTATAAAGATAAAGATCTTGCTTTTTTTGCTGTAACAAGTATGTGTCATCTTAGAGTTAAGACTTGCTTTGTCTGAGATCAAGTAAGGGTGCAGATTATGGTATTTTGACACTGTGATCAGTAAAGCCAGGTAGATCAGGACAAGTTTAGCAGGCAACATGTTTTTGCCACTGGGATGCTAACTATGGAAAAATTTTAAAAAGGAGACCAGGTTAAGCCCCAGTTCTGGCTGACTAGATTTAAAGATAAGGCTTTCTATTTTGCTAAAGTATCTACAAAAAAAACCATTTCTCTTGAGGAAATAACTTTGAGGCAGGCTTCCCATTCCACCAGTGCTACCAGTGTGACCAAGTAAGTTCAAACTATTTCAAAGATGGAACTGATAAAGGTATTTTAACAGCTTGTTCTCTCTTGAAAAGGGGAAGCAGGGAAAAGTGCTAACGTCCCTCCTTAGATGTCGTTTAGCTAGTTTTCAATCCTACCATAGGTCTACTTAATTTTAAAAAAGCTTCTTAATTTATTTTTTTTCTAGCAACATTGGTTACATGATCTGTATTGTTCTCTTTGTCTTTTTAGTTAGCGATTTGAGATCCAGTGCTTTACCTGGATCATTTGATGTAAGTCGTTCAATGTTTGATCTCCGAAGCCCACCTCATCGCTTCATGAAGGTGAGTTCCCCTTGTGACTTAGGTTATACTGAAAACTCAGCTTACTTGGTGTATCTGTTCCTGTTGCATTGTGTTTTCAAAGTCAATAACTGAGGGCCATTGAACTATGCACTGGAAAGGCTAGGGGGAAAAGTTCAGGGTCTTGACCAATTTCAAGAGGCTCTTTCCTGATGTCTCCTCTGACTCCTGCTGTTTTGGCCCAACGGGGCTGTTGAGAAACACAAGTAGTCTGTTAGGCAGGCCAAAACAGACAAGAGATTATGGTTCTGAGCTGGCCATATGTGTCCTGTCATTGTGTTAAAGTAGTAATTCCATGCTGCTGGATAGAGAGGTTGGTAGGGAATGAGACAATTATTTGAAATTGGGTGTTGTTTGCTTTTCATAATGTCTTGTCTGATGGTAGAACTCCAGCTTTTTACATCTGTTGCCCTGAATGAAGTGACTTTATTTTTGCCTCCAGAGATATGATTCATTATCCAGTGTACCTAGCAGTACCTCTTCCAGGAAGGATTCACAAGGCAGTAATAGGAGTCTGGGTAATGTTTTGTTTGTTTACCTTGTAATGAAATATTTCCCTTTGCACTTGAAACATGAAGTTGTCTCTACTGTTGATGGGAGGGGGAGGGGGTGTTTGATTTGGGTTTATTTTTGGTTTGGGGCTTCTTTTATTGGTTGGGTTGTTTTTTTATATGACTATGATTAGTAAATCACCCCTGGATTTACTACCTTAGTGAAGTACAAAACTGCAGATGTTCTGTTAGGATAGAATGCAGCACCTTGGTCACAGTTCTAGTCCTTTTTTATGTACCAGTGTTTTTCTGTGGGCAGTGCCTGGAATCCAACACCCACATTACACTGAGAATTAGGAAGGAATACTGCATGCAAACCCAGTATGCTTATTTATGAAAAAATGCTGAAGAAGTGGAGATACTGGAAAATAAATCCTCAAAAATTAATCAAGTCCCCATGGAAGTGACCCTGCTGGAAGTCGGAATTTCACCCAGTCTCCTCAAAAAGAAGACTGGAGGGGCAATGACCCAGTTTCAGTTATGCCAGAGAAACACTGGATGTTAAATGGTTCTTCTGACTTGGAGAAAATCACAATAGTAAAATGTTTACTAAACTGGAATTGAAAGCTGGGAAAGATAAAAAGCAGACAAATTTGTAAACAACAGTGGAAGTGATTAATCCAAGGGAAGTGATACATTATAAATATGTCTCAGGAATATGCTTTTTTTCCTTTGTAAAAGTTGTTCAAGTACAACACAAGTTATAAAATTCAATATTGATAACTGAGGTAAACATGAAGGCTTTTGGCTGTGCAGAAGGTCAGGCTACAGGTCTTCATGGATATTTTGTCCTTAAAATGTAGGTGTTAAGGTAGTTCAAACTTATTTTGGGAGAAGTTTTCAAAGATAGGCAGTCCACCTACTAATAAGTTCCCTTATTCTTGGAATGAACTTTTAATATACTACATTACTTTCAAAAACACTAATTGGGTTTCTTCCACAGATACTATTACATTATCAGGTGATGAACGAGATTTTGGAAGACTGAATGTGAAGTTGTGTTATGTTTCTTCTGTAGAACAGATCTGGATCACAGTTTTACATGTAAGCAAATATAAATAACTTGATTGTTATTTATTCAAATGTCTATTTTACTAAGTGTTAATCTCATTAAACTTGGCTTCCTGTTACATTAAGGAATACTTCTAGGAGAAAAAGAAAATTACTTCTAAGTGTTAATATAAGCAAAGCTCAGTCAAATGTGATAGTGGCCTTCATTCAAAGTATCTTCCTCTCCTTCACCAACCCCCACCCCATTCCCCCACCTCCCTGCTGCAATCTCTGTTCTGCTACAATCAATAGTAAAAAGTATAAAAAGTTGAATCTAACTCTATATGTTACTATACATATATTCTGATTGTGGAGTGAGGAACTGTTCAGCATAGGTAAGAAAGATGAGCTGGTTATAGGCTGGTCCTGCTATGGAAATTTGGAGGCAGCAAACTGGAGCTATTTTGGAGGCAGCATTTAACAGACTTTAACAGTTCCTTCAGGGCAGAACCATAACAACACTTTGAGGACATGTAGTTTCTTGTGGCTTTTTTGTTAGCTAATGTGATATTGTTTTGCTGGCTGTTTTATACATTTCCAGGAACTGTGAATAATTTTTAGGCAATGGAAGTTCAAGTAGTCAGAAATCCTCATAACTACATCAAGTGATAAATACTACATAAGGGATTTCATGATTTATCTGTTGTCAAATTGCCACATAGTGAAATCATTAAAATCTACTGAACAATTTTTTACCCTCTGGTTGTAAAAATTAATTATTAAAAGATCTGAAGTGACGCAGTCATTACATTGACTCTGATTTATAGTCAGTATTACAGGAATTAAGCATAGTTCTAGAACAGTGTAGAAGACTTTCTCAGTTGTCTGAAGGCCAGAGTCTTACGTTGTCTAAACTGACTGTCTTTTTCAATGTTGCAGTGCAAAGACCTAAGCTGGCCTTCTAGCTGTGGGGAACATCCTCGTATCTATGTCAAGGGAATTCTCACACTACCCAAACCAGTGCATTTCAAATCTTCTGCCAAAGAAGGGTGTACTGTAAGTAGAAGCGGGGAAAACACCATGGAATCTTTCTCCCAAAGAAATAAAAGTGAAATGTAAATATGTTTGGGTGGGGTATTTTTGTTTTGTTTTTGTTTTGTTTTTTTTTTTTTTTTTGTTTTGTTTTGTTTTTTGTTTTTTTTAATGGACCAAACATCCACTCGTATGCCATATTTGCTGTGGTAGTTGCCTAAGTTTGGGTTACTTCTCCCCATCTCTCCCAGCCCCCCTTCACAAAATCCTATTAAAAGCTTTGTTTCACTTCCTCCTCCTATATATCCTCTCTTGCATTCTGCTGTTGCCCTCCTTCTCTCCCAAGTCTGCAGGACAGATATGCTCATACGGGACTGAACCATGAGCTGCTGGCCTTGGCAACTCAATGGTGGGGGACTGGAAGAAGACTGGGCATATCTGTAGGTGCACATTCACCCCAGGGAAGGTAGATGTTGTACTGCCTCTCATTAGGGCAGGAAGCAAAGTTCATACTTCCTTTCTACAGAAGGTAGTAAGAATTGCTTGCATGGGACAAGACTCCTGCTACTGTCAATAACTGAATATTAAGGGGGTAAAGCAGCATAAAACTCCCATAATGTGAGTCACAGGCAAAACAAAATAAAATTAGCAGGAGAGACAGAAGCAAAAGGCCACAGAGGATTTAGCTGTGACAATGTGTATATGCTGTTGTAAAGCTCCAGAACAGATGGCCTCAACTCATTATGGTAGTGAAAAATAATCGAGAGCCTTGTCCCTGCCAGGGATTGACAATGAGATGGTGAGTCTGTGGGGACTTACCACTGCAAAAGCACGCTTTTCCATGGCAACCTAAAATGGTAGCTGGGAGCAGTGGCTATAGGACCAGGAAGCCTTAGTTTTTAGATTTTTAGCTCAGTGCGACTCTTACGGTGATGACGTTACCCCTCTGTTTTTATTTCTAGGACATGGAATTTATGGAAACTTTTGTATTTGCTATTAAACTGCAAAGCCTGCAGGCTGTCCGATTGGTATTTAAAATCCAGACACAGACTCCCAGGAAAAAAACAATTGGAGAATGCTCCTTGGCACTGCGGGAGCTCAACTCGGAGGAATCAAGTCATTGGCTGGATATATCTCCTCCTTCCAAGGCACCTGTAAGTGCCAATACTGCAGAAGTATGTTGTTTTAACAACTAGAAGGAGTTGCTGGAAATGAAAGTAAAGTAATTTAGTAGTAATTTAATGTTAATGCAATTGAGGGGGGGAGGGGTGTCTCTTTTTGTCTTATTTTCTTTTTATCCATTTTTAGTTTTTTTTCTTCCCCTCATCTCTCCTCTCCCCCGCCCTGTTCTTGGGGAAAGGCATTTTGATGGGGAAAAAATGCAGACTGTAGCTGTTCAGGTCATAAACTGCAGCTGTTTCTCGGAAAAGACTAGAGCAAGCTCTTCCACACTGTGGCTTGCAGCTTGAGGGAGCAGTATTCTGGGGAAATGTTCAGCAATGTACACCAGGTAATTGCCTTTTCTGACCAAAAAAGTATCAGAAGATCCTTAGGACTCACAACAAGAGCTCAGAGCAAATGGAGTCTGCTTTTGTTATGGAAGAAAAGTGCCAAGATCTTCAGTGGCTTGAAACTGCAGAGATAGCTATATATTTAATGTTCAGATTCCATGCTGTGTAGTAATAATTCAGACAGTTCATTTCCATTAGCGTAATAAGAAGCAGGTGGTTTTCACAGTGGGATTTCCTTTCCCCCTACCCTTACTTTGTTTGTTTCTTCAACAGATTGTGTCTAGACATTTGTATTTGCAACGAATTAAACTTGAATTAGCAATTCAAAAGCAAATTTTATCTAAGTGTGTATGAGTCATATGAATGATACTCTTGATTTCTAACAGAAGTTACACTTGACATTTTTTAGTTCCAACAAGAATAACCATATTGCTTCAAAATACATAAGCTTAAGTGAAAGAGGAAGCTGGTTTAGAAACTGCTTCATCCCAGTGTAAATTCCTGTATCACCCTATGTTTTCTCTCTCTGTGTTGGCTTTTCTCATCATTATTTCTAAAAGCCCTCCAGACACTGCTGGAATTCATTCCTATACTACCCTAGCAGGCAGCAAGTACCCTACTTGCCAACAGAGAGCCAAAGCTCAGTTGAGTAAGTGGCTTCCTCTTGGGGTTACACAGAAGGTTTGTGGCTGAGCTGCAAAGAGAATTTGGGTCTCTCAGATGAACTGGAGCCTGACTTCACTGTTACTGACCTGTTGCTCTCTTACTTGGTACATTTTGCTTCACTGAAGTGCATTAAAACTTTAAGGGAACTAGGATTAGCAAAATCCTTTTAAATAGAGGCTGTCAGGAAACCTGGGTCTCCACTGGACTTCTTCCGCTCTTCTTAAGTGCTCAGAGTACATTAGCATCTGACAGGAGAGTAATGAAGATGCCTCAAGGCACCTTTGCAACTAGCAAGAATACTATAAATTATAAAATAAAAAAATTCAAGGCTGGAGATCTCGGTACAGCCAGGGTGCGGGGTGGGGGGGGGGGGTGTATATACCTAGGCATGTAAAACACAAGTAATTCCATAACATGGGAAAAATCACAGCATGCAGTCACCCTGTTATATTCATAACATTAAGTGATGGGGCCTTGTACCTATACAAAGCATTGCTTATATCTCCTTATTGTAAAATACAGAAGTTTGGGAAAAGAACTCCAAAGGTTTTTTGTACTAGTGAAGTATAGCGGGTCTCTCACTTCCACACCGGGTTTAGCAGAGCTGCAGCTGCATGTCAGGTTTTCCCTGTATTGGACTGCACTTACCATTGAGGGATCCTTTCCTGGTGACTGTTTCTCTAGTGTCTCTGGCTGCAGCCTACTAGGGCCATATGTCTGCTGTACGTAAGCAGTCCATCAGCAGAGCACATGTACTGCAGCTGTGACAAGTGCAAGATGAACTTACTGTGCATCTGCAGGTTGTGTATACAATACATACTTTTATTTCTGTCCAGGAAATCACAGATATAAATGTGGGAGCCCAGCATATGACAGAATTCCTGTGTTTCCTGAGTTTATAAGCAACTTGATCCAGATGTCATAGCAACATTCTTCTGCTTGTAGGTGTGCTGTGCAGAAATTCAAGTAGGAACTTGTTTTCAAGCAGTAAACAGGAGGATACAGTTACAGATTCTTGAAGCACAAAACCTTCCAGTTTCATCTACACCACTGTCTTCAAGTAAGTTACATCAGCTGTCTCATGCCTCCTGTCTAGAAGCATTTGTAACAGGTAAATTGCTGCTCAAATGGGTTGGCAATTCATAACATTCCTTACAAACCTCAGACTACCATACTGTGCAGTAGATTTCCATTGCCAAGGCTTGTTTCCACAGATGTCTTACTTGATTACTTTTTGTTTGGTTTGAAGCTATGTGTTTATGTATTTTGGAAGGTTTGTATCCCAGTATTAATCCTGACATATAAAAGCATTAGGTTGCACTTGCTGTTTGCATACTGTGTTAATTAATTCAATATTATTGAACATACTCTGTGTGACTAGTCAGGGAAGTTATTGTACAGTCCTTTTGGCCAGACTTTTGGGAATTGGTTGCAATTTGAACCATACATGTAGATCTTGTCAGTTCCTTTTTGGGTGTGTTTGTGAGTAACACTTTGTGTGCTATGCCTTTTTCCCCTCCCTTTTGTGCTAGATTTCTTTGTGAAAGTTGGAATGTTTACTACAGAAGGGATGATCTATAAGAAGAAGACTCGTCTTCTGAAGTCCACTAATGGCCAAGTGAAGTGGGGAGAAACGATGATTTTTCCAGTTAGCCAAGCTGAACATGGAATTGGTTTTCTCATCAAGCTCTACAGCAGAAGCTCAGTGAGAAGAAAACACTTCCTAGGACAGGTTGGTTTCTGGTAACTGACATGATACCCTTTAACTAAAATCCAGTTCCACAGGTTTCTTGGTATGAGTTTTAAAATACTTTAAATAAGGTGGCATATAGCAGAATAGTAAATGCTAATAAACTCTCCTGGATGTAACCCAAGAAAGAATAGTACTGCGCTCTTAAACATGCGCTAACATCAGAATGGGAGTTCACACTTGATTTTTCTTGTAAGAAGAAATCCTTGAGTCATTTTTGTGTGGAGTACTACTATGTGGAAGATTCCTTCCCACAGACAGACATACAATCTCCTCCTTGCCTCTAGGCTTTCTAAAGAAAAGAAACAGCACTCACAGGAGTTCCACAACCCATAATGTACTGTACAGAAAGGGAGTGTGTTGGCTTACCATACCAATACACTTACAAACAGGTGTGTCTAAAAGGAATTATCAACAGCTACAATCAGATTGCCTTCCTGGGTAGACCACTGCTGAAATCAGCACAATATTCTAAATGTGTATGATCGAGTGATAACATAAGTGACCGAACACAAACCTATTTTTGAGTGCTCTCTCCCCTCATCCCCTCTTTTAAACAGCTGGAACTTCAGTACTGTCTCTTTGAAAGCGTATTTACTTAACCACCATAAAACTTGGTAGTCTGGTGTCTTTATTCTCTGTCCTCTTCCCCTGGTTGTTCTAATTTACACTCACCTTGTCCCTTCTTTCTCTCCCACTCTATTTAGTGCTTGTCAGGTAACACTTGGAATACTGTGTTCAGTTTTGATCTCCGCTATACAAAAAAGACGTGGACAGGCTGGAAGGGTCCAGAGAAGGGCCACAGGGATGACCAAAGGACTGGGAAGCTTGTCATATGAGGAAAGGCTGAGACAAGTGGGTTCATTCAGCCTAGAGACAAGAAGGCTCAGGGGAGACCTTCTCACTATGTTCCAGTATTTAAAAGGTGGCTGCAAAGAAGATGCAGACTCCCTTTTTACAATGAATCACATGGAAAAGATGAGGGGTGATGGGCACAAGTTACTGCTGGGGAGATTCTGACTGGACACAAAGAGAAACATTTTTCCAATGAGGACAATCAGCTATTGGATAATCTCCCCAGGGAAGTGGTGTATTCCTCAATGTTGGACACTTCTAAGATTTGGCTGGACAGGGTGCTGGGACATCTAGTCGATGTCATGCTCTGCCTAGAAAGGTTGGACCAGATGATCGTTGAGGTCCCTTCCAACCTAGTATTTTATGATTCTTTTTCTTCTTGCTATAGCAAGACATAGCTTTTCTTAATGCTCTGTGCTTTCCCTGACTCAGCTAGATTTAGTAGCAGGATTTTAATACATGCTTAAATGAATAACGTAGAATTCATTTTAAGACCCCAGCTGTAATGTCCCTTGTCAGACATATGTCTGTACCTATCCTTAGGTACAAAAAATCATACTGTCCCATTCTGGTGATGTTTCTTGTGCCTGCTGAAGACGTGCAGTTACAGGAGATGCTGATATGCTATAGAAGTGATGTTCCAGCAAGAGTTATGTGAAGTTCCTCCATTTTATGGAGTCTCGTGTCACATATGTTCCATCTTTTTGTGATTGTTGTTGGTGGAATTGGATTTGGAATAGGAAAAAATAAAAAAAAAAAGAATTGTTCATCTTAGTTGTGCTACCTTGGAGCAAAAATAACCGGGTATGATTTTGCAGTCACTTAGCAATATATGAGGTCATATTAATCTGATGAGTTACATTTAGTCATGGATCTTATTTTTAGGGGGAGGAAATGAGCTACTTCTGCTCCTTGGAGGTTATTTGGAAAGGTTGTTTCAGCTCACATAGGCAGACATTGCCACATAACACATGAAGACATAAAATACAGCTCAGGGAAAAATGTACTTTGAGCAGTTGGCTGGGTAGCTGGAAAAAGATGAATATAGCTGGATCTATTAATTTTGTTCTTCAGAGGGTGATGTTTAATTGGATGCTGTTCTAAGCAGACAATACTTAGATTAGCCTGCTTTTACAGGCATGTCTTTAATCATGAGCAAAATGTATATTGAATCTCTGTGGAGATGTCTGTGGTATTCTGGAAGACATTATTCTCACTTTTGAGGACTCCATGCCTCAGCAGTGTAGGCTAAATGTATTTCATGGTGAAGGTTTCTGAGAAGTCTTAAAAGGACTCATTCTTGGAAGACCTGAGGAAATAGAGTCCTGTAAATAATGATACCTACTTACATAAGCAGAATTCTTTTTGGCAATGGAGGCTGGTGATAATGTTCAGAGGAAAATGTCCTCCTTGTACCTCATTTCCTCATTTAAGTATCCATTAATTGAATATTGAGAAGAAACGGACTCTTACTGCGTGACTATGTGTGGTATGGGCATGTTAGTAACCTCTGTGGAATGCATGTCTGGCCTTGTCCCTTGGGGTGTGCAATTTTAAATGCACATGAAAATGCTGGACAGCTAGCTGAGGATGCCAGATGGCTTGCAGCCAATTGGAGTCTGAAGGCATAGAGCCATCACTGGCCCTCATAAGCCCTTGACCCCAGCACGTGCATTTGAGTGGAGCAAGGAATGCTTGACTTAAAACATCTTATTAAGTACAGAAACATTAGTATGTAGTGAGTTCTCTAAACTATTTTAGAGTCTAAATTTAAACCCAGACTCCCTGTGTTCCCAGCTGAAAGCCAAATTATGTTAGTCGTAACAGATCTGTATTAGTTGCTCTGACGCTTTGGTCGCAGTCTACATGTTGTATCTCATTCTGTGCTTCCATGGTATTTATTTGGAGCAAATAAATTTTGGGCCTCTGTTTTATATCAGGTAAGCTCAATTTTATTTTTCTTGTTGTTTCTTTCTGCAGATCTGGATAAGTTCTGACAGCAGTAACAGTGAAGCAGTGAAGCAGTGGAGAGATACTATTGCTAACCCTGAAAATGTTGTTGTTAAGTGGCACAGCATTGGTCCATCTTGAAGACTGCAGATGAAACTTAGGACTGATTTTTCAACAAAGATATTCCTACACTGTTTAAAATAGAATAAATAAAAATATTGTCTACAGAAGTTCTTTGGAAGTTCTCCGCTACATCACACCTCCGTGGTAACTGGGAAAATTCAGTTTCACCAAGAGGAATATTGGCTAAACATTATTAAGAAGAAAACTTAGGAAATGGAAAAGCGCTCATTTAATTTTAACAAATCCACATTGAAAAATACATTTTTGTCCCTTTCAGGCTCCATAGGAGCACAGGAATCCAGTCTTGGAGAGAAGTAGCTTGAACCAGCATCTTCTTCACTAGTCACTGGCACTATCCTCATCTGCAATCTTGCCTTTGGCAGACTCCAGAGTTCACAGGAATCGGTCCAGTCAGTGGCTTCATCCTAGGTACCTCTGAGCCTCTTGGACTGCACCCATGCTGACACCATTTGGTCAGAGTAATGTGTGCCTGAGCAAGTGGGAAAGCTGTAGCAGTAGAAGGCATAAAGGGAACTTCGCAATAAGGCACTATCCAAAGGCTTTTCTAGTCTCCATCTTTGATGAAGGGTTGTTCAGTACCCTGACATGCCTGTAGCATGTGTTCTCCCCCATCCTTCTCTCTAAACAGAGTGATTGAAAGAGTTTGTCTGACTGTGATCGTTGCAAGTAGGGCCCTCCAGACTTGCTCTGTTTGGGTGAATTCTGGTTGGAATCAATGGAATAATACAAAGAGGCAACAAGCCTGCCTGGAATCAGGGCTAGTATTTCTAGATAAATTTCTTGTATAAAATTCTTATATGTAAACCACTTCCTATCTAATCAACAATGTTCTAGCCTTTGCTTACATTGCTAAAACTCTGACTAACATGTACGAAGGAGTAAGCAAATATTTACTGACATAAGTGCTTTTTGATATTAAAATGCAGCACAGTGTGGAACTCGGGCTTTGTTTAAAAGATGGGCTACTAGTGCAGAAATATGTGTTACATGTCTAGGATCATGAAAAATTGCATGTGGGAGTATTTTTGTTACTGGTTTGTAGCAAGGAAAAATTACCGTATTTTTATTGCAAATTATATTTTTCTTACAAATCCCTAAGATTACTTTTTTCTGCCAGTTCCAATATTTTCAGGGGCATAGTCACAGTTATTTTTAAGGTGGGAAAATGCCATGTATATGATTGCTCATATATACATCTAAAAGCACAGACCTCTGTTCTACTTGAACTACAGGATTAACCTCCAGCCAGGTACAACACTTGGGATGAGCCTGGCCTGTTGGGTAAAATGAAAAAAAGGAACTGGACCAAGCTGTTGTTCTTGGAGTATCTTTACTTGAATGTGACAATCTTTTTATTCATTGTGGCTGAACTGCAGTAAACAGAAGTGCATACTGTTTCCATATGTAGAATGCTACTCTATTTGAAAGAGAAGACGGAATATCCCGGTGCTTTGGAGGCTTCGATTACTACAGAGTGGTTCTACAGAGATTGCCAACTCAGTGGATACTGTTTAAAATGGGCTTTTGGGGCTGTTTAAGGATGCCTAGCCCCTTAAAGGCCTAACGAGTAATGTCTCTGTTTTCCTATGTTAATATTTAATCTATGTGTTCATAATAAAAGTTATGAACAGAAAAAATTCCTTATTTTTTCCCCCCAGTTATTTTTACCTGTGTTTACTAGCATCTCAAACAGAAGTTCCAGTCCTACCTTTTTCTCTGAGAAAATGCCAAGTAAGGAACTGTATTTCCTGTAGTGTTGCATGCAGGGGAGTTGACTGCTAACACACTGAGGAGATGTGTAAGGCCTCTCTTTGCAAGACGCACACAGGTACCAGAGCACTCTGAAGAGCATAGTCTGAGGCACTGCTTCATCCTGTGCTCATTCCCAGGCTTTGGAGCTTTCTGCACTTTGTCTGCATTCATGTAAGAATTTAATGAATTCTTAATAGAATAGTTGGCTAAAGACACTATGCCTTTTTCCTACAAAATAGGAGCATGTAAGTTGCTCATTGCCCAGACTTGTTCCTTAATCCAGAGCACTACACTGTTCTTGAGGAAATTGACTGTATTTCAGGTATAGAAAGCAGAAAGTCCTTTATTTGTCCCACCACACAAAATATGGCTCTGCTTGTTACTAGTCTCAGCTGACACAGTGCACACCGCATTACTGAGAGCATGGCAGCAGAGCGTTGGGACATCTGTCTCTGTGCACACTGCAGCCCTGTTGTATGTAGAGGGGTAGAAAGAAAAAGAGGCAAGATGATGAAGAAAAGACACGTTGCAATGTTTTGGCTTTAACTGCTGTGTCCTACTTGTGCTTTCTTTATTGCCTTCCATGATCCAGGGAGGAAACTGGGAATTCTCTTTGCTTTCACTCCTAAGGAACATCATCCAGGAATGGAGAGAGACCTGCCCAGCTCAAGAACCAAAAGGCTCCCACACTTCAGATCAGCATTTACCTTGCAAGTAGACCAAAGCTGTGCTTCGAACAACACATCTTCGCCCAAAATAATAGTCTCATAATAATGGCTGTTTTGGTGCTCTGGAGGACACCTGCCAGGTAAAGGGCTTGTCCAGAGGATTGCTTACAGTGCGTTGGAAAATAAAACTGTTCTGGAGGATAGGGGCTACCAGTGAGTTAATTATGTGATGTTATTTGTATAGGAGCTGTTGCAGAGGATGTATGGGAATGGAAAGTGTCTGGAAGGAGACACTGGGGTGTATACACACTGACTCTTGAACAGAACTGTGAAAGATGGAAGGTAATTTGTGGTGCAGTAGAATCAACCAGTTAGACAGACTTACTAGCTGTCACATAAAGCATTTTTCATTTATGCTTCACTGGGTCTAGAGCTTATCAGTATGGTTGTTATGTTAGACAATAGTCCTGAAGAAAAAATGTGAGACAAGGAGATGCATGCGTGTTCCTACCACCAGTCTGGGGGTACAGCTGACTTTACAATGGGATGTTTCAGTGGGTGTTTCAAATTGAATGTCTTAAAACACCAACTGGAAAACACTTGGGATGTCTTGCTTTTTAATTGCAGAATATTTTGCTTTACTGCTTAGAGTCTACCTTCCTATAAATATATGTGAGACTTTGGCTCCTCCAAATCAGCTCCTGGCTTATTTGAAATTCAGGCAGTTCTCCAACAAAGGAAAATGATGCATCATTTGAAGACCAAGCCACAATATAAATTAGCAAGGAACTTCATGTACTCCAGGATATGTGCAAGAAGGAGGAAAAAAGGTGTCTCAGAGCACTCTTCTAATGGTGACAGCTGTATGTTGTCCCTTTGATGCATATTCAGACACTATTTTGATTGTTATATCCAAGTTTACTGTTACTGAAAATGCTTACAAAAGCTGGTTTTGTCAGTTCACTTAATTTGTAGATGTAAGGCACACATGGTTTACAGTTGGATTTGCTGTTCCTTTTAGTTAGTGACTTGACTCACTGAGCTGCTCAACTTAAAACAATTTTGATGAAAGCAAAGGTTCAGAAGCTGCACCAGTTTTATTTCAATCACCTCCAAAAAGGATGTAGGTGAACTGGAAGACCAGTTATGATCTTACATTAAATGTTATTCATAGAGAGATCTGTTCCTGCCATAGACTAAACTTGATGAGATTTTCCAGAATGTGTATATATAACTTCACTGGTAAATCAAACAATTCTGTTTTATTTATTTATGACTAATAGCATTCTGTATGTAAACAAGGCCCAACAAATTTATTTTTCAAGTCTTTACATCTCAATGGCACAGCATGGCATCCCTTTTAAGGAACAAAAATGTAAGATGCTACTTCAAAAGATGAGTGGAAATAGAAGTTTGTAAACCACATTATCATAGAACATTTCTTGGAAAATAATTGTATTTGAATATCCAATCTTTTGTGATCACAACATAAACAGTGGCATATTGCTAAATCCATTAGACATCCCTGGTTTGTTCGTTTGTTGGCAGGACGTTTGTTTAAAACAAAAGGTAATTTTAAGCATTCAGTTAAGCACATATGCTCTTTGACTTAAAAACTGTCTGCCCAATGAAGTTGCTTTTTGAGTTACGAGTTCATTTCACAGCCAAGGCATAAGGGTGTCTAGAAATTGGGGGCAGGGTTGTCCCAGTTTTTAATTACATCCTGCCAACATATGTATGACATGGGTGGGAGGCTGCATAGTTGTGGAAAGCTTGGCGTAAATCATGCTGGATATGGTATACCCTCCTTGTTTTTCTAGCTTCTGCTGTAAAATTACATCACCGTGTAAATACAGCCCTGTACATGATCTCATGGTTGGGGCATGGAGAAAGCCACCACTAAAATCAGCACCATGTTCCACAAGCACTGCTCCAGCAGATTTAGATTTTTTCCCTAGCTGCACTGAGGGACAGGCCATTGTCTCTCACAGTCTAGGGCAAGAGTTTGCATTCAACAGAAGCAAGTTGTCTTCAAAGCTGTTTTAGTTATTTCAGCATTGTGATGGTATGATTTTTCTAACAAAAGGTTACATACAGCTTTTCTTTTATTATATACTTTTAAATTGATACAATCTTTTCACAGTGATGTTTCTGTAGAAACTGAATTTCGTTGAAAGTAGACCTCCATCTCTTAAACATAATGCAATTTTGCCGATAGATTTCGGTAGCTTTGAAACAAATCCTCTGTGCTGATTTTTTCCCCATATTTCTGACCGTGCAATTTTCTCCTTCCTTTTATTTGCCTGTAGGCTGCTGCTCTCAGCATAAGCAAGTCTTCAAATGATGTCTGCTTTTTGCGATTAACTTTCTGCTTTTCTAGAAATGTTTCCCTTCTTTTTCATCTGGAGTTGGGACCAGCATTATACATGTCCTAGTTTTGGTGTTTACAGACCTAGCTACAAGCAAAAGGCTTTCAGTCCTAGGGCTTGGATCACGTCTGATGCTCTGCATTTCTATGCTACTTTTGCTCACAGCTTTGATGGTATGGTTCTTTTGGAGCTCCCTGAGTTTCTATACTGTCTACCACCACTGAATACAACAATGGGGTGAATCTTAGGTGTATCTGGGTATCTTCACTTGCCTTCCTCCTCCTCCAAAAATTACTTTAGGAAATCATTTTGGGTGATGAGAAGGAGCAAGCTGTTTGTGCTTCTGACCTTTGAGGACAGTATGGTTGTTTGATTGCCATTATCTGCGCTGTGAGACAAAGAGGAAGGCTTGAGGAAGTCGTGAAAAGCTGCACCTCTAGGGGACGGAGGCTTGTACCTCCTGTATATAAGATCTGGGAAATGCTTATTAGCCCGGGGACTGGAATCCCTGCCAGATGCCCAAAGCGAGGGGTCATCATATTGTACTTTTTATCCTTATCTTGCAAAACTCTCTGCTGCTGTGGAGCAGCTAAAAAGGGAAATTTTCCATAGGAGCAATGGTATGGTTCACATACGAAGCAGAGCACTGACTGAAAGATCTTGGGAGTATTCAAAAAAAAAAACAACCAACCAACAAACCAATCAATCACGGGAATGTATTTGTTAGTTTTAAACATAGCCAAGCTTTGTCACTTACCATAGAGGTGAAGTGAATTCTTCGTCTGTGACACACAGCAGCAGAAGAAAATAGCATGTACACCCAAAACAGGGTGGAGATTCCTCTGCATTGGTGTTCATTAGTCCTTCAAACACTGAGGTGGACCTAGACATGCTTATCTGCCCCTTTTCCTGCAGTAAAGACAGGTTGGGAGGGCAGTCGTTAAGGGCAAGTAGTGAGGGGAGTAAAATAAAAGCAGCACTTTTGCTTTGAAAAACATTGTTTTTCAAAGCAATGTAATGTGCCTGTAACTATTGACAAAGCTTTTATTTGACGTGACTTTAGATACATGATGACGCACTTAGGTGTTTGCTTACGTTCTTTCAGTACTTCCTTGGCATGAGACTGAATTCATCCTCTGTGTATTTAAATAATGCTTCATTCTGCTGTGTTCACTGACCTTTGATCTGTAGACCTAATTATGCCTGATTTCCTGTGCATTCATCCTTCGTGGTTGATTGACTTTGGTGGGCAAATACAGGTAGACCTTCTTGAATCATTTTGCTGCACATCAGGTTATGATAGAGTTTCTATCGCAGATAGATTCTCTGATTTCTAATAAGAGGCAAGCTCATGACAGTTATTCCTTCACCTGGGAAACTGGGAGCTGGCTCTCCCTTGTCTACCTGTATGTTGTTGGGTTTTCTTGAAACCTTTGGAAACAACTATCTGTGACATCTCTACCATCTGTCAAATTTGGCTGCAATGACTAATAGGCTCAAAAATTATTGTGGACCTTGGAGAGAAGGAGAGAAATTATGTCGCTTCTGGAGCCTGGGGCTCAGCTGTGTTTTCCTCTGTGCTGCCACAGGCCAGAGAAGCTTTTGCTGATCATGATTCCAGCAATACCAGTTCTCAAGGCGTTGAGGTTGAAAAGCTCTGTGTTCCACTGGCAGAGTGTTGACTGTCTCAGCTACAAACAGTCCTGAACCTTGGGATCAGGATCTGAGATTTCTAACCATTGGGTTTGGATCTACCCTGTGACTTGTGTAGAGCACCAAAAACAAATTCACCAATAGAATCAGCTTAGCTTCTGGTAGTCTGACTTGCTTTTGGAGCACATAGCTTACTGTGAGTTGTGAGTCTGTGGACCTAGAATTACTGTACTAACATCCCTGAAGAACTGGATGATTGCATGATGACTCAAATCAAAAGTTTCTGAGGTGTTTTATTTTTTTGTAAAGCAGGACAGATAAACCCAAGGAATTCTGGATGCAGCTGTGACAATCAAATCTGCATTTGTTATTAACATGACAGTCTCAAACTTGTAAGTCTGTGTGGGGAAAAAAGTGGGTCAGAATGCCCATAAAAGAAAAATAGGGAAAATTAGATAAAGGGCTGCAAAAATCGTAATTAATACACTCCCCTAATTTTAAAGGCAAGGAAGTAGTCTTAGTGATCTTAGGGGCACTTCAACTAAGTTCTTGTGGTAAGGTGAAGTAGATCTTGGGAGTCGAAGAGGATCTCGCTCTAGTCCTTTGCTGTGAGTTGTTAGACTTTGCTGTCTTTCCACCCTACACATTTTGAGGACCAACTGCAACCCTGCTGATGACCATTCTTCAGTGCAGACAAACTGCATAGCGTGTATAAATTAAAGCCTTAAACGTTATGATTCAAACGTATACCCCAATGTGATTTCCGGTATTAACTCTGCATGTAATGCCAAATTTCATCGAGAAGGAAATGTAACATCAGTGTGGATTCAATATTCTCTGTCTAGCAACACTGTTCCTTGCTATGGGAGTAAAAATCCTACAACTGCCCTTTTTGAAAAGTACAGCAGGTGCTGATATTCTATTCGAACCGAGTGGTATTTATGGCATCCACTTATTCTCAGCCACTTTAACTTCATCAGCATTTTGTTCCCTTTCCCTGCCTACACCTCTCTTAGTTGCCTAAGAGACAAAGCATAATGAAACACATCCAGCTGTTTTACTTCCTTTAATCAGCCCCTGGATGGTCATTGGAATGACAAGTTTCTCCAGTGCTTTAGAAACGTATGTCAAATCCGTTTGCAAGTGTCCCTCTGTATGAACAGATCAAAGCACTAACCTGGTCTACAAAAGCAACGAGCATGTCAGCCATGCCAACTGCATCAATATTCCAGCAGGAA
>NW_009930801.1:28076-37624 GCF_000696875.1 Nestor notabilis
CGAATCCAGTATTCAGGTGCAGATCCTCAGCTGGAGCAATGGAAACTGGACTGTGCATTGGAAAATCTGAGCCAGCTCATCTTAGCTGGGGTGTGGACACACAAGCCACAGAAACTACAGCCTGCTAAATGGTAGGAAGATTGTGACTGTTGCTGTTCACCCCCTGGAAAGCTTCAGTAGACTGCAATGGGGTCTCAGAAGCAAGTGCTGAGGGCCAGAAATACACTTTCAGCTGCTCAGGTGAAAATGGGAAAGAACCTTCTTCTATAGTCGGACTGATGCAGAGTTAACCTCTGGCCTTCCACACCCCTGGAGATCCATTATTTGCTTTCTCGGTTTTAGTGTTTCCTGATTAAAGTACAGCTTCATGATCAAGTAATAAGCCTTGTCCATTTAAGGATTTGTCTTACTAAATAGGATTTCTCAATGTGACACCACGAACTCTACAATTAATTTGTGATAAAACCACTGGACTTTGCAAAGCAGTGGCAGTCATCCAGCTCACAAAAGCTCCTAAAGAATTGCTAAGACTATGACAGAATATATGTAATAGGTGATGCAAAATGCAAGGAGAAGGTTAAGGAATACAGGCATGCAACACTAATGGAGAGGTCAGAGGAAAAAAACCATGGCAAGTCCCCAGCTGCACCAAATGGCACAAGCTAAGACTGCTCAGCATTTTCATGAAGATACAAAACCTGCAGTTGATTGGGCAGCCACACAAGAGTTTGCTCATGCCAGTACCCTGTGCACAGATGAAGACAGCCCCATTGCTACTACATGTAAATGCTTCATGGGGAAAGGATCAGGGGGCCATGTTGTGACAGGTAAAGCATATGGTCTTCATGAAAGCACACAGGCTACTGACTGCTATTAAACAGTCACAGAGTGAAGCTGAGAAACTAACGGACTGTGTTTGTGTTGGAAACTGGCATAGAACTGCCTGGACGTCAGTTAGAGACAGAGATGGCAAAGAGGAAAAACCCTGATATTCTGGAGTTCTGGGACCTGTCACTTACTTGACATCACACATGCACAGACACACACGCACATATAGACTGGGAAGCAAACGGTCTTGGCAGCAGCAATGTAAGTGGTGGTCCTGGTTTTGAGTGAGCTTGTTACTGTGAGGAGAAATAAACCAGTCAAAAAAAGATGGTGGCACTTCAGATCCTACATGGCTAAACTGCACATTTTGCCCAGGGAGCCAGAATTCTCCCTCAGTGAAGTTGGCATCTTTCTCTGTAAGTATGAACCTGGCAGTCATTCAGTTCCAGACACATAGTCCCCATGAGCCTTTACTGACTATTTCCATAGAATAGGCTGCCCAGTGCTTTGACAGCACATCTTTATGTTATATTGGTTGTACACGTAGAAAGAAGGTGAACTGCAAAGGAGGCACAGCTCAGTATCATGTTTCGAAGGTCAGGTACGGGGACACTATAGACTCAGCCAACTATCAGATGAAAAAGGAGGGCACATCTTGGTACCACCATCCCAGACACTGGGGTATGGTGTGATGGCATTGATTCTTCATATGCCATTGAATTTTGAGTGTTCATTCATGTCTGGGATAATATTCTAGGGTGCTGAGGTTAATTGCTTAATTGCTGTTTATCCAAGCTAATTGCAGGCCTCCCAAATTACATTTACTTTAAAAACACTGAAACATTTCCTGATGTCTGTAATAAATTAGCCTGCTGTTGGAATTTACGGGAAGAAGGTAGTAAAGGCAAAACTGTAAGAGTAATTTCTGGACGTTCATACTGAAAGCAGAAATGGGCACAGTGCACATTTTCAGAGGGGGAACCTTGTATTTTGTGCTTCAGAATAAAGATATTTGAATTGGCAATATAGTGCTGTTGCAAAAACGGGAAATACCAACCTGAGAGTTTTGCACAGATGACACAGAGCTATGTGTCTCACTTCACTTGGTGCTGGGAAAGCCCCAGTTGAAGGATCGCGTCGAGCTGTAAGCATCATATTTCAAGACAGATGCAGACAAAATGGAGTTTAGAGGAAATTATGAGATTAAGAACAAGAATATCTGACCTGTAAGGAGCAAAGGTACTGAGTAGTTTAAGCTGGAAAAGAGAAAGCATGGAAATAAAATTCTAATATACTAATAAGCAAAAGTGTTGAAAAGGAGGACAAAGAATGACTGTTCTCAATGTCTGCTAGGGATGAACTGAATACTCACGTCATCACAGATGACGAGGAAGTTTCAGCTAGAAATTATCTGCTTCTATCTTTTAGACTACACAGCAACATATTAGCATCTTTATAAAATAATGAAGCAAGTAGAATGTGCTCAAATATAACCCGTGTATCTTAAAGTTTGATTATTGCTGAAGATGAACAAAGGGGTGTTTTTTTTTCTTTAATTCTTTAATTCGGTGGCCTGCAGAAGTCTTTTAAAAAGAGTTCATATCAGCAGTCCAAAAACTATATATGAGAAGTTTTCAGTGAAATTAAAGTAATACCTCTTTTCATCTGCCTTTTAAATCCTTTCATGAAAGTTTGGCAGTTCCCTGTATTAAAACTGACAAAAAGTTAAATTTTGCAAAGGGAATGTGAAGCACTCACCTCACTGATGACAAGGAAATAACCTTAAATAAATCACCCATTGGGTAGATCTGTATTTCTGGTACAGTAATGGTCTACGTGGTAAATATAAAGTTAGTATTACCATTAAGCACAACTTTCAGCAAACATAACATCTCTACCTTTTGTTTAATCCATTAATTCCTTATTGTCTCTTTTATCCCATAAACATCGTTTTGTAAAAGCTTTCCATTACATCAGGTATAAGGAAAAAGCTAAAACAAAGGTTCATTGACTTCCTCATCCAGGGGCCTCATCACACATTCCTTGGGCGCCTTTCATTGCATGGGGTGTGTCCAGTACACACAGGGTTCCTGGTCAGGCCACCAGCCAGAAATACAGGGTTAGAAAGTACTATAGAAAAGGTCTAGCAAGTGCTGGGGTTTGATCTCATTTTGGAAGCTTTCTTAGTGATTTTCACTGTCCAAGCCCACTTTCATCAGTTTAGTTGTTAACAATGGTATTTAATGGAACTGGGTGAAGATACCTGCAATAAAATCATGGTGATGTACAACTGGGGTGGAATTTGTTCCAGTTCTCTCACCTGGAAACAAGCAGGACCATACTGAAATCAGTCAAAATGCTTTTTAATTTGTTTCTTTTCAAGTCTCAACCCATGGTACCATCCATTTCTTTTTGGGTTAAGAGCTGGAATGTGATATGTCTGTCTAAGGGAACAGCAAGGGTTTAGTCGAAGGGAAGAGCTATGCTAATAATGTGGAACAAAACACTGGCAGCAAGAAAATATATTCTGTTCTTAGCTTAAAGCTGAATTTCCCTTAACTTGGTGAACTGGTGGCTGCTTTGAACTTGAATGTATTTTGACTTACTAACATGTAAAAGGCAATAATTTAAAACCCTGCTATGTTCTATATTAATGGGATACATGCATGAGGTAAAGAAGGTAGCTTTTGCTTGATCTCTAATGAAACTGTAATGCACAGTTGGAAACTCAAGCAGCACCACTGGAGACTTTTAAAATTCATTTGTTTACATTTCAGTCCCAGCCTGTTCACATTTATACTATAGGCTGTATTTCCAGATGAAACTGATTAAGCACATTTGGAATTTCAAAGCCCTTCTGTGTTCACTCATATTTGTTAAGAGTTTGACGCACAAGCAGCTCTTTGCAGATTCCCAGACAAATCCAGGTATAACAGGACCAGGCCTACCATGTCTTATGTTGATTTTCTGATTATAGTATTTTATTACACTTAATTTACACACTGAAAACATTTTCTTTTTTTTTTCCTTTTACAGAGGTTCCCATTGACAATGTGACATTGTGTGAATAGCATATAATCTTGACTCCTTTTGTAATATTGTGTGGTCTAATGCCAACTTTTTGTTTAAAAAGGGTGTGAAAGGATTTGACCTATGAGAAAATGATGCTAAACATTAACTGTGACATCGTTTGAGCACCTGCCTCATGAATAACCCCGGATACTCTCACAGATGCAGAGCTGAACAGAAATGAAACTTTTAAAAATCAACTTCAGCAAGAATTCTGCCATAAACTCCCATGTGTCCTTTCTGTCTTTAGTTGCTAACTTACGTAAAAGTTTTGTTCTTGTTTCATGAACAAAGAATTTTTAGCTGATACTGAATCCCTAATTACTATAAACTGTATGCTCTGGATAAAGGCCGCCTACGACAACCATAATTTGCCTTAATAAATTTCTAATTAATTTCGTAAGCTGCTTCATGCAGTTATCAATTTCCCATCTCCACTTGTTGTGCAGCGTTGCTAGGTGCTCTTACAACACCCTGTGATTCACCCCTGCTCAGCTGATCTTGTGAGTTTCCCTCTGGGCACAGAAACTTTTTAAATGCGTAGGCTGTGTTACAGCAATAAAAACATAACAACAGACATCATGAATGGAGATTTTACAGATGAGAAGGAATATGCAGAAGATCTTGGTTAAGTTTATTTTCTAATTACTTATACTTTCTGCCTTGGAATGAGTGTTTAAATAAAACAGATAATGGCCATGAGTCATTTGAAGTGAAGCACTGCATGAAAAACGGTACAGAATTAAGTGACTTAATTGAGTACTTACTGTCATGTTCTCTTCAGAAGCTGTTTTCTTTTGGAATAGGAAAAAAAAACCAACAAAACCCAAATTATTACTGTTCAGCTCCAATGCTTGTTTGTTGGTTTTTTTTTTTAAAAGGCTTAGGTCTTAAGGTAAGGTCCAAGTGTGAAAAGCTCTGCCTTTCCCTCCAGTCATTACTGCACGGATTTCCTCTAAGTGCTTCTTTGTGTATAGCTGAGAGAAAGATTCATTTATCTTTTTTATTGCACCCAAGCCTACAAGTCTTTGATTTTAAAATATTACATCCCATTCAAACAAAACAAAGAAGAATTTTAAAGATGAAACTGATGGAACTGAAAATGTATTATAGTGAGTGGGTTAGAAAGGACTAACTACATCTCATCAGATTCAATCACTGGAGACATGGCTGAAGAGGTCACAAGACAGGCCAAAACCACACTGTAACTGAATGTTTTTTGTACTTCACAGTAAATGAAAACTCCTGTAGTAGAAATGCCCCATTTGAAAACCTCCAGTGACTCTGGACCAAGTGGTGGTTAAAATTACCTTTCAGCTGAGTAACTGCTGTATGGAGGTGTTTGTCTTACTCTGTCAATGAGACTGAGGCAGGTGGTCCTTACACCCCATTCAAATACTGCGTAAGAGCCATTTTAAGAGAGCACCTTTTCTATCGGCATAATGGCCCTTTGAGACCAATGGAGTTACTTTTGAAAAGTAACTTTTAAGGCTTTGCTATTCCTAAGGAAAATATATTTCATATTATTAAATTACAGAATCATCATCAATTTTATGTATTTTCTTGATAAAGTATTCACTGCATCAGACACATTCCAAAAGGACGGAATAAGAAAGAAGCAGGGGACTTAAGACTAAGCCATGCCCAAGTGAATATAGGGTGGTAGAAAGCTCATGTGCGCTTGTCTTCCTGTGTGAGTTTACACATTTGGTTTACGTATATCTCTATCTATATAGAGGTACCTGTAGAAGGAACTACAGGAGAAAGTGTTCTGTAGAAGGACCACAAGACAGTTGTGTGTACAGCAAGGCTCAGGGAAGAACAGAGAAGCCCAAAAGGTAGCAGGCAGCTGTCACATGAGCAGTACAGCTGAGCTTGGCTAGACGCTTGTACTGCTCTGGCAATACCAAGTATTTAATTATTCGGTCTGCTCTGACTGCTTTGAGATACTCTGGAGTAAATCAAACCAAATACAACTTTTTTATATAACTATCAAGGTAAAGCATGAGATGGCAGAGACCAAAGCATTTTTCATACTCAAATGATATATTTTTGTGGTTTTAATGCGCTAGATTTTCATTAACCTTAATTGCTAGTTTCCTAGGTTTATCATGTTTAGTTTAGGAGTAATAACAACATCACTCTAAAGACATCTGGAAAAAATTGTCTGGATTTTGCTTTACATTATGAAATCCATTTTCAAGTAGTTTTGTCAGGGAATATAATTCCCAGCATTGGCTGAAACAGTTTTGGCGGAAAATTAGATCTTTATTAAATGCACATTTTGAAACAAAAAGCTTGCTTTCTGGGGAAAACCTTGTTTTCTTTTGAATTAACTAATTAAATACTCAGAACTGGTCTTTTAGCCAAAAGCTGAAAAGCCTCACTTTGGAAATACTCCCATGTCTTCCCAGGGGAGTTGTAGCTAAAATGCCTCGTTGTCCTCTATTAGGAGTTGCTCTCTCTAAGGAGACTGCAACTCCAAGGAAGCGCTGCAGGCAGTCGACAAGACAGGAAACTGACAGACACAGTCAGAAGCCAAACATTCATTCTCAGTTACAGCTTCAAGGACCCAGCAGGATGACATACTCTAGACTCAAGCTTTTGGAACTCTTAGAGAATAACTGGAAATGTGACTTCCTCTTGTGTCCTAAGATCCAACAGCTTTTCTGCAACATAAGATTTCCAAGAGCAGTGGAAAAAATTTACTATCAGCTTGTCTTCCTCCTTGCTCCTTAGAAGCTAAAATTATTCATGTATCTGAACACGGGCACTATACCAGGATTGATGCTGCGGGTGTTTGGCACCTCATAGTACTGGTCCCACTATCTTCCAGAAACATCATCTGACAGTTAACGTAAGTCATGTTATACCCAGTGTCTGTAAATTTGTTTGCATATACCAATTAGAATTTATATAACTCTTAACAATACTGTAGAAGAAAGTTCACCCACAAAATATCCATCACCATACCTTAATAAACAGCCTTATCTTACATTAGGCTTCTACTCTTTACCATTCAACATATGGTTTCACTTTGAAACAGCAAACTTACAGTAAACTGTATCATCAGTAGGCTGATAAATGCTGTAATTCATAACAATACGTCTGTTTGAGGAAGATTTCCCATGCCTAGTGAATGCTCAATGGCTTTCTAAAATACTTTCTTTATATACTTTGACACTGAGTACTGCATATAGGAAAAGAAATTATGGTTCTTGCCCATCTCTCCAATAATTTTAGCTTTTAATTTACAAGTACATGTGGGTACTTAACAGAGATGCTAACTTCAAGCTCCTTTGTACTTCTGAGGCAAACAGGATCTTAATTCTACCTCAATACCTCTGGGTTCACTGCTCTTTTCTATGTTAGAAGTTCTCAGTAGCATAATTTACATTTCTCAGTGCAAGTGTGGTGGGATCACGAGGTCCCACACTGTGTGTTAGAAGATTTCTGAAAACATACTGGCCCAGATGAAGACTTGGTACTGCCTGTATGAAATGCTTTGCTTGGAGGTCAGCTGAGGTGCAGAGGTGATGGAAATCCTTGAGGTTTTTGCAATCATAAGAAGAGCAGTATTTCTTTTTACACTCTACCCCCAGTATATTTTATAGTAGTTCACAGATTATGTGTCAAATTCTACAGAATCAAAATTTGGATATAGCTGAATAAACAAGCAAAAGTTTGGTATAGACTGATGACTGTTTATCTAAAGTGCTTCTCTGTTTTTCACTTTGCAGTGCACAATGAAAAACCAGTCTCAAAGAACTAGCAGTTTAATGGGACCATGTAAAAAGACCACATCAATGAATAGAACTTTGTGAACTCAGTAAATTTGAGTAACTTTGGGTTTTGTTTTTTTTTTTTTCTTACTCTAGGATGTTTTGTTTGATTGATTTGGCCTTTTATGACTCCTTTGGCCACTGACAGATGGATTCTGGTTCCTCATTCCATGTACACTCAAAATTCTCTCTTGAAGTTTAGCTAGAGGATCAGTCTTGTCATAGTCATTTCTTGCTGCAATAGAGTCTTCAGTTGACCAATACTTAAGCTTTCTCACAGTTTTTCTTTCCTGTTTAGTTGCAAACCTCTTTAACCTGTAACCTGTGCAAAGCTCTTGACTGTAGAAGTGGGAGACTTACACTCTTACGCAGGTAGTCATCCTATCAGGACAGCTCCACCAAAATTTGAGCAAGTAAAGTAGCCCCACGGAGACTAATGCCCATATTTATATGCTGGAAATACATTCTACATCTTTTATAAATGCCAGGCTATATGCATGTTGCCTTTCAGGACATGTAAGACTGTACCATAAGAAACAGAAGACAAACATTTTGGCCAGTGAAATGTAGCATAGAGTTGTAAGACAGAAGTTTTCTCCAAACAAGGTAAAAGGCACAGAGCCATTAAAGAATGCCTAAACATTCCCACAATGGGCAAATAGAAAGTGGAGTTATATCTGCATTCCTTGAATTTCCAATTTTCATAAGTTTCTATCAGAAACATTTGCTTAAAATTTGTATCACATTTCCTGAAACTTTTGTTAATCCATATGGGTGGTTTTGTGCTTTTTCTGTTTTTTTTTTTTTTTTTTTTTTGTAGGCTTGGATTTCGACATCAATTGTTCCCATGGTTATGTACAACACCGTTCTCTAAACAGGTCTGGTATTGCTTCAAGTGTGTTTTGACACAATGGCTTTAGTTAACAGACGTAGGTTTGGATTGCTTTGGTTTGGTTTTGTCCTCTAGTTTGTGAATCCTTCAGCAAATGTGCTGAGACTGTAGCTTATTATGCACACTACATCACTGACAATCATATTTGTATTTTATTTTGTATTACCCAACTGTTTATTTCTGTTGTTTACAAGCACATTGAGTTGTCACCATCTCTTTCATGCTTATGATGCTTACTCCAAAGAGGCCTTGACTCAATTCTGAAGCTAATTCAGAATTAACATGAAAAAAAAAAAAGGATTTTTTATTTAAACTCCCGATCAGGACATACATTTCTGCCTGTAATTTCATTCAGCATCCATCTTAAATACTGCAGTGGTACCAATTAAAACTCTTCCTGTCCTAAGATGGCTTTTTTTGTTGTTAAGCGTGGATAATGACATACCAGCTTTTCAGTTCAGTGGCCAAACTAAACAAATGGAAAATCATTTTGGTTTGGGTAGAACTGAAACATTTTAGTCACCCCAAAATGGTTTATTTTGATTTCTTGTTATGTATCACCTGGAAAATAAAATTTCAAATGAAAAAGTGATTTTAAAACCATCATTTTCTCCTGAGCTTGCAGCAACAACACACATTAATCTTTCTGTAGTATTTTCAGGTCTTGAGAAATCTTCATATTAAATGGCATCTGACTTCAATAATTATGATGTTCTGAAAAAATGGTTTTTTAGAAGATCTCTTTGCTGCAAGTACAGCTTCCTACTCTGCTGTGAATACGGGTCAGTAAGTTCTGTTTCTTTTCAGGAATGTTGGATCCCAAGAGGGGGAAAGCCATTTGATTTTCCTTGTTGCGCCAACAGGAACTCCCTGGAGCTCTATTTATTGTCTTCTGCGGAAGGGATGATTTTAAATTCCGTTCTGGTTCCTCCGCCCGGCCGCGCTGCACACCCCAGCCCAGGTAAGCCTCCTGACCG
>NW_009930802.1:0-268 GCF_000696875.1 Nestor notabilis
GACACCGGCTCTGCCCCACCAGTGATTAGCATCCAGCGGGAGCCCGTCACCGCTGTCTCCAGCGACATCAACTTCCCAATGAAGGGGCGCCGGGGGATGAAGGATTGGGCCCGCAGCTCCGAGGACAAGCTCTTCATCCCCAGGGAGGTGCTCAGCCTCGCCTCCGCCGGTGAGCCAGCACGCCGCACGTGCGCCTGCATGTGTGCGAGTGAGCGTGCACGTGAGGGTGCACATCTGCGGCTCTGCATGCGTGTACATGTGCGTGAGC
>NW_009930802.1:353-3787 GCF_000696875.1 Nestor notabilis
GCCTGTGAACATGTGTGAGCTTGCATGTCTGAGGCTGTGTGTGTGTGAGATGCACATCTGGGAGTACACACGTGTGCCCATGTGTGCCGTGCCCGTGTTGGGAAGGGGTTGCCTGTTCCCTCATGCGTGCGGGGACAGGCGTGTGGGCTGTCACGTGTGCTCACGTGCTGGCTGAGCCCACGCGTGTGCCGGGCTCACGGCGCCGCTCTCCCTTCGCTGCCCCTGCAGAAGCGGATGAATCGTCCCACTTTGTCATCGGGGCCGTGCTGTTCCGCACGCTGGGGCTGATCCTGCCCGCGCCCAGGTGAGTGCGCTGCCCACTGTCCCTGCGCCTGTCCCCATCCCTGTGACAGCCTCTGCTGCCCCCCCGCAGGACCCCCCTGGCCATCACCTCCAAGGTGCTCATGGTGACCGTGCGCCCTCCGACCAAGCCCGCTGAGCCCCTCGTCCTGGTGGAGCTGTCCCACATCATCAACGTGAGTGTCCCCAGCCCCGCACGTCACCTCTTGGTCCCACGTGGGTCCCAGCAGCCCCATCCCTGGGCAGAAGCCAGCAGCTCCTCTGTGGTGGGGATGTGCCAGCGCCAGGGGAGCCGGGCAGGTCCTCATGGACCAAATACCCTTCTGGGGACGGGAGAAGGGCAGGGGGTGAAGTTCTGACCCACCCCTCTGTCCACAGGGAACATCCCACCCACAGTGCGTCACCTGGGACTACTCGAGGACGTGAGTGGGGACAGGGACATCGCTGGGCGATGGGCCCTGGTGGGAGGGATGGGGAGCAGGGCTGGTCCCTCACTGGGGTGAACTGGGATGGCTGTTCCGCAGCGCTGATGCTGCCAGCCTGCCAGATGCGATTTGTGAGCGTGGAGCCCGGTGCTGTGGCAGCAGCAGTGAGGGAAAGTAGGGCATGGGGAGGGGGCCAGGCTCCTGTGGGTGCTCTGCACCCCGAGGCACTGGTTCCAGTGCAGCTCCAGTGCTGATGGGGAAGTGATGGGTTGTGGTGAGTGCGGCAGGTCTCAGCCTGGCCCTGGATGGGATGAGCTGCGTTCCCAGCTGTCCCACAGACCCAGTTCCTGGGTTTCCTGCTCTTCTGGGAGCGGTGCCTGCTCTCCCTGTGCATGGGCAGTGTCACCACGGGGCACTCAGCCCCCTCCAGGGGGGGTCCCCGTGGTGGGGGATACCGAGGTAGGTCTGGCTTTGGGGCATCTCTGTTGTGAGCCCTGGGGGCTCCTGGCACTGCTCCTGCCTACTGTGGTGCTGCCTCATCCCTATCCATCCCCACCATCTCTGTGGTTTCCCCCTCTGCCCAGACCTGTTTGGGATGATTGAAAATGAAGCCTTCATGTTGCACAGCTCCATGAGGATCAGAACCAGGGTGGGCAGGGCAGTGACGGGGGGATTAACCTGTCCCCTGGCAGTGACCCCTCCATCTACCATCCCCCAGGCAGGACCAGCAATGGGTTAAGTCTGGAGAGGCCGAGGGGCTGCGCCTGTGTTTGATCATTGCAAACTGCTCTCCCTCACTCTCCCTGTCCCATTAATCAGGGATGCTGGCTTGGGAAACTGGGACACGGAGAGCTGCCAAACCCTGGAGACCCTCCCGGCACACACCAAGTGCCAGTGCCGCCAGCTCGCCACCTTTGCCGTCCTCGCCCAGCTGCCCAGAGACCTGGTAGGGGACTGGGATGAGCCTGCTGGGGACATGGGCTGCGGATGGGGGGCGATCCCTGGGCTGTGGGGCCTGGCCAAGGCGGGGGTCCCGAAGGAGGATGGTGATGGGCAGGGTGCTGCCTGCAGGCACCCTGGTGGATGGGGTGGGCACTGGAGGGTAGGGGAGTGTCCTTCATCACCCGTGGGAAGGGTCCCTGCACCCCCTGGCACCCCAAGGGTGGGCTCATGTGGGCAGGGGGCTGTCGTGGTCTATAGGGCTCCATGCAGGGCATTGCTGTGTGCCAGGAGAGGAGAGGGCAGTCCTGGCCCCAGCATCCCCCCATCCTATTGCTATTCCACCTGCATCCTGCGTCGGCATGGAGATGGGCATGGGTCCCTGGGAAGGCGCATTGGCTGTGGTGCCGCCGACCTCCCCGGCACCTGGGGGTCCCCAACCAGGGGGGTGAGGGGCCCAGTGGGGCACAGGGAGCAGCTATGGGGGGCCGGGCTCAGCCATTCCCCCCTCCCCATTCTACACCAGGCCATGGACTCCTCGGGCACTCCGTCTGTGCCGCTGATGATCGGCTGCGCTGTGTCCTGCATGGCCCTGCTGACCCTGCTGGTGATCTACGCTGCCTTCTGGAGGTGACACGAGGAGAGACGGGGACCTGGGGGACACCTGGGGTGCAAGACCATGCGGGAAGGGGGTGGCAAAATCGGGGCACAGCATGAGCAAAGGCTCAGCATCGATGTGATGAAATGCGATGTGGTGGGAATGGAATAACCGTGGTGGCAACCGGGCTGCCTGGCACTGTCCCTGGAGCAGGACAGCACCCACAGTGCGCTGGGGACAGGGGACAGGGATGTGGGATAGGCTGGTGCCTCAGCCCCTCGCTTCTCCTGCCCACAGGTTCATCAAGTCAGAGCGCTCCATCATCCTGCTCAATTTCTGCGTCTCCATCCTGGCCTCCAACATCCTCATCCTCGTGGGGCAGTCTCAGATGCTCAGCAAGGTGGGTGCCACCACCGTGCCCCCTTCATAGGGGGTCCCAGGATGGGTGCAGGGGCTGTGGTGGGGCCCGAGCCCTCTTCTCCTGGCTGGTCTCCTTGTCCCTGCTGGCTCCCAGCAGCAGATTGGATTTGGATTAACTCGATCTCAGGATTAAATCCTTTGCGCCGGTGGCTTTGACACAAACCTTGCCCGGGTTTGGGGATTTAACCACCACATGGCCGCAGTGATGCTGTGATGCCTCCCCTTGATGTACCCACGTCCCCGCAGGGTGTGTGCACCATGACAGCCGCCTTCCTCCACTTCTTCTTCCTCTCGTCCTTCTGCTGGGTGCTGACGGAGGCCTGGCAGTCCTACCTGGCGGTGATCGGCCGGATCCGGACACGCCTGGTCAGGAAACGCTTCCTGTGCTTGGGATGGGGTAAGAGCATGGCAGGGCTGGTCCCGATGGGTGGAGGGAGGCACCAAAGGGTTGTCAGAAGGGGAAACTGAGGCACAGTGGAGGAAAGCAGACCCTAGTGTCTTGGCTCCTCTGACCAGCCAGACCATGGGGTGCTGGCAGAAAGGCCCCATCCACAGGGGTGATGCTGGGGGGGTGACAGTGCTGCCACCCCCTGCAGCTCCAGCCCTCCTCTCTCCAGGGTTGCCAGCCCTCGTGGTCGCAGTCTCTGTTGGCTTCACGCGGACCAAAGGCTACGGGACAGCGAGCTAGTACGTGGGGACAGGGGAACACAGGGCTGGGCACGGGGACCGCTCCAGGCTGGTGGCAGTGCTGG
>NW_009930802.1:3812-4133 GCF_000696875.1 Nestor notabilis
CTCCCCAACCCCCTGACACACCACGGTCCTGCCAGCTGCTGGCTCTCACTGGAGGGCGGTTTGCTCTATGCCTTCGTGGGACCTGCTGCTGTCATTGTGCTGGTGAGCTGACCCCGAGCCTGAGAACCCCAAACCCCACCCTGGTGCATGAGGGCTCCGTGCCCTAATCCCAGCACCGCTTTCGCCCAAGGTGAACATGCTGGTGGGCATCATCGTGTTCAACAAGCTCATGTCCCGCGATGGCATTTCAGATAAGTCCAAAAAGCAGCGAGCTGGGTAAGTGCCCTGCGCCCACGGGGCTGTCCCGGGGCTGGCGCAGCG
>NW_009930803.1:0-31017 GCF_000696875.1 Nestor notabilis
CGGGCCCGCCCGTCCTCGGGTCCCCCGTTCACCGCGGTCCCGGCGATAGGAAAGTTCTTTGTGTTCTCCTTGCGGTGGGTGGGATGGGGAACGCCGTGAAACGAGACTCTCCATGGCGGGCAGATAGAGAAAACTGCTTTTCCCTCCAGCGTTCTATGGTGTGGTTCTGTAGCAGCCTCTTGGGCCCTGGCAGAAGTAACTGTATGTTGGCCGTGTCTCCCTAGGCAGGGCTTAATCAGTTGGTGGCTGTCATCTGTTTTCTGTTTAAAACTATAAATTCGAGGGGTTTTTTTGGTTGCTGTTGAGCTCTTTTCAACTCTGCAGGTATGGTTTTGAGGAGTTTTCTTTGTCCTGTTGACTTATGCGAGGGGGGCTTGTGTGTGTGGTCAGGCGCTTGAGAGCACTTAATTCTGTTGTTGAGCATTTTAAGGAGCTCATAGATCCTCAGTTTCCAGTTGCCAGAGGATGTGATGTGCCGTAGGAATAGCACTGTGGTAGTTCAGGCTGTCCATGTCAGGCAGCCCCAACAGTACAATGTTCAGGTTGCCCGTAAGAGAAACGCAGCTCAGGTCAGTGCAAATGAAACCTTTGTCTATTTAGTTTTTGGGACAGTAGCCTCGAGAAAGGCTTCCAAAGATAGTTTGGATTGAAGGCCACTTTGAAGCAACTACCAAAACAGAGTGAAATATCTCTGCATTTTGTTCTCGCTTCCAAAATGATGACTTGGCATTTAAGGCTTTTCAAGGCAGTTTGTGTGTGTTCTCCTTCCTGTCTGCAGAAGTTACTTTAACTTGTTTACAGTGTAGTATAAGTACTTAATTAGCCCTTGCTGCCCGAGATTCATAGTTTAAATAAGCACATCTTAAATGGTTTTTGTGTTGACTACCCAGATGCTTGGCCCTGATAGTGGATGTAGCTTTCAGAGTGTTGCTTTAGAATGAGAAAGAGGTAAAAGCTTTCCTCAATTTTGTTTTCATGTTCTCTTCCTGAAAGGTTTGTCCCTTCCCCCACCCCCGTTTTGTAAATAAGTGCTATATCTAGACTAAGTTTTGAATGTTCTTCTCTATGTAGGCTAAGGATTAGAATGCTCTTTTACTGCTAGCAAGTTTTGGTGCTACACTGGGAGTGGGTTCGATGACCTGACTTAGCCCACTTAGTCACTGACAAAGGAAAAATCCCATTTGTACTAAGATGCCTGAAATAATATCTCCCCATCTGCCCAAGATGTTTTATTGCACAGTGTGAGACTGTTTAATTTGTCAAACTAATAAACAGCGTACACATTCATTTCCCGCTAGTTTTGTAGTAACCATGCTCGAGTAGGGTTACTTTCCTGTCATTATTTGAGGGCTTTTTCTTCCTAGAACACAAAAATTCTGCTGTAACGTTTCTTACATCTCTTGTCCCTGCTTTTATGTGACATTCCTTTAAATTTAGAACTGCAGGTTGTGTTTTAAAGATTATTATCCTGGGTAATACTTTTCAGGTAAAGCAGTTACAATCTCTTATATAAATAAAACTCACTAGCCCCTAAGAAGAGCGAATAATATTGTGAGTTGAACTTGTTTTTGTTTGTGTGTTTACAGGGTGGGAAGTAAGTGACCAGCAAAGTGTTTCAGTAGCTATTTGACCTCATGCATAAGCACTTGGTTGATAGTTTAAGTGATACTTTATGAAGGTCTTCGGTGTTTCATTTATTCCCTCAGGAAAGAAAAACTAAACCCATAGGTGAGGAAGGAAGTTTCTGGTTTTTAACCCTTGCAAGCAAGTTTTTAATTCTTAAAAGCAGCGAGACCCCACTGTTCACTGAACATTTATACCCCTCTTGTATATCTCAGGAGTAATGTTTCTATTTGCAGTACTTGCAGAGCTGTTGGTTTCCATCGTGATGGGTCAGTCATGAACCTCTAAGAATTCAAAATATTTTCTGAGGCTTAATATAGAAAATAGGGATAATTTACATGTTTATTTCCCGCATTTCATAAGTAGCAGCCCTGTATAGAAATGTGAAGAATAATATTCAACTTTTTCTGCCCAAAAGTTTTCCTTACTGCTGAGAACAATTTGAGGATAACTTCAGAGAGGGGGGCCGTTTTTGTAGGATTTGTCACAGCCCTTGATTCAAATGGGGTATAGAACATTCACAAGATGTAATTTTTCAGCTGGTCCTGAAATGAGCCATAGGCTTTTGATTTTTGTTTTTTTTAGGGATTTTTTTGTATAGGACACTGAAAAATCTGTTTTCTGTGAGCTAGTTCCATCACATGCTGTATCAAAGTCCTGTTCCACTTTAAAGTGGTAACCAAACTACCAGTTGCTGATGTTACCATCTCTTGCTGATAACTGGAAGAAAAGTTCCAAATCTATATGTTCTTCCTATTAATGGTTTTAGGGAAAACTTCATGAGCAGTCACAGAATACCCCCAGGTGGTTGTATCAACATATCAGTGGTATATTCGAAGTGTTACGGGATGTGCAGAAGTAAGACTTCAGTTGTGAACCAGGAGCAGGATTCCCTTCTCTTGGGCTTCCTTTCAGCTCAGCTCTGTTGTAGAGGAGCACAGTCTGCTAGTAGAGTCTACAGAGTGGATTTTTCTTGCTATCATTTTATTTCTAGTAGCTCAGTAGCACTAAGCAGAGGTGCTGTTTCTGTGGGCTTTTCATCAGTTACTCTACTGCTTATCATACTTTGTTCATTTAAATGTGGAGTCTGCCTCTTCTTTCACGTTGTCTGTGTGAGTATGAAAACATATTTACTATCTTTCCACTAAATAGTATGTGGGGGAGTTTTATGGACCTAAATCAGTGGCTGTAAATGTCCCTGTCTTCCATACCTGTCTAGGATACAATAAAAACCTGTTTACCTTCACAAAGAGGATTTTTTTGTACACTCATTACTGGCAGATATGTGCTGCTTTTATTCTTTAGGTAGTTCTACAAGATGTCTGAATTTCAAATACAGTTTGTTATTCTTTGTGTTGTCAGCAGCATTCGGGAGTGTAATATCAGGAGATATATTTATAGACATACATATATGGTTTGGGTTTTATTTCCTATGTGCTTATTAATTGGTATTTAAGTGCTTCAAACTTGCAGAGGGGAACAAACAGTATTGCCTGTATGCAAAAAGCCACAACTTTTGCTGCCCTGTCCCATTAAGCAAGACAACAGCCTAGAAAAGTATAGTAAGTGCTGCTTCTTTGTTGGGTTTTATCATTTTTAAAAGTTTGACTAATATATCTTCTAGAATGTTAAGAAAAGGATTGAAATACTGTGCAGTAGCATGCTAAAAGCCATGTGTTTTCTTTAGGTGTGCTTCTGTTGGTTTTCATTTTGTGAAGTAGAATAGGAAATACTGTGTTATGTTATATATAATGTCTAAATTGAGCTAGAAAGGGGAAAACTGGGGGCACCAATAGGCTGGCCATGGGTGGTGGGTGATTAGCATCAGCTGAGGAGAGTTCTGTGTTTCCAGAAGGGTAAGCTTTATGTTCCTGATGTGTTGAATTTATTTCTTCCCTTATTTATATAGTATTCAAGCAGTGTACACTGAAGATGTTTGTATGGTTTTAAGTCATCTTTAACTGCACTCAAGGAGGTAACGTTAGTGCAACCTACCTCAAGACCTGAAAGCAATCCTCAAACCTTACTTTTTAGTGTATTGTTCCCAATTTGTCGAGATTTGTATTCCCATAGTTTAAATGCAGTTCCAGAGATTTGGGTCTCTGTGTTGCCCTTGTTACAGGAACCTTTTATTATGTATTACTCAAGTTTCAGAGTGTTAGCTGCTTGTGAAAGGTATTAATGCCTTCTGACTATGGTAATACTAAACATCAAGGCAGTGTTTATCGTATGGAGTTAGAGCATTACTGGACCAGTCGGACTTTCCATCCCATTTGAATCTGGTAATCAGGTGATCCAGAATTACACTGCTGATTTTTATGAAGAGGCAACCTGGTTTATAGCAAAAGTTTGTGATGCAGTGTTCTCGCAACTGTCTTGATGAAGACATAGTGGTATTGGAAATCCACCTAGGACTTCTTCTAGTGGTTAGCATCATTTAGTTAGCTGAACAGATTTGTAAGGAATGGCTTTTTCTGCCTTTTTTTATTGTCAGACCAAGACGAATTTTTTAGCTTGCTTTTCAGAGGCTTGCATTTCCAAAGTACATAGTAATATTTTGCAGAAGAGGCTGAGATTTTGGGTTTCTGTGGCGTTAACTGTATTTCCTGTCTGACATTGCAGTAGAATTAATGTTAATAGGACTTCACTGTACTTAGTTTCATGTCAGTGCTACCGTACAGGAGCTTATATTAGTATATTAAGGTGTGGTGTTAACTAACAGTGTTCTACAACATACAAAGAAAACAAATGCTAGTAATAAATTCACAGAAGTCCTGACACTTCATGTAGGAATTCCTACTGGTACTTGTGTTTTTTCCCTCTGATTTTAGTAGTATCCTCACAGGTTAATGTTTCCATTTTAAACTATTAGTGATTTACAATTTGATCTTGGTGAATGATTAACAAAAAAGGAGTTAAGGTTTCAGAACAAATGTGTAGATAAATATTTAACTGCTAAGATTTCAGAATAGAGAATTGAGAAGTCAATGAGATGGACAATTTGTTCTGTAATGGGTCTTAGCAGAATTCTGTAGGTTTGAATTTCTTTACTGAAATGCTTCATAACAACACAGGCTGAAAATGCAGCTCGTGTTAGTGACTCCTATTAATTCAAATGTATTTAGTAAGAAAGTAATGAGTACACGAAAGCTTCTAATGGCTGTTTGTAATATTCAGGTGATGTGATATGTGATATGTGAAACTCACTCTGGATCTTGTGTAGCGTTTAAGTCCTGACTGAGAAGATGCAGAACTGTTTCACAGCTGTTAAAAGAGTTACAGCATAGACAAAACCCTGTTGATATCATTGTGTAGTGTTCACGTAGGGTCCATTTGAACTTTGCTGAAGCAAGATGAAAGTCCAGTTGTCAAACACAGAAATGGCTTTTCAGAAATGGGGAAGGGATGTGTGTAAAGGGAAAGTGTGCACTTAAGTGTCTGCACTCAAGAAATTGGCTTATGCATAAGGCTAGGAAATGCTGGTTTACATTTGTGTTCACTGAAGTGTATTCACAGCTCAGACTGACTTTTGTTTACTGTGTTGTGACATTCAGAGTAAAATGAATAAAATGTATATTGTTTCAACAGCTGAATCACTAAAGTTCTGCTCGTGTTACTGGTTGCATTTGAATCCTTGATATCTTGACAGGTTTACTTGTAAAGATGATGAATGTCCCTGTGCTGTGACTTCTGAGCTCTGGTGCCATGACAAGCCTTTCTCTTAACTGATCACTTTGCTTACAGTTTGATTACAAATTACTCACTTAAAAGTAGTTCAGTTTTGCATTCATGACTCTTCTCAGCCATCCCTGTGACCTGGTTTTACTTCTTGTGAGTGTAAAATGTAGCAGAGTATCTAGAAGTAGTTCTCAAACTCTGCTATTGGATTTCTGGCTATCTGGGTAAACGTAGGACTCTGTAAGCTAGATGAGTGTTTTAAAGCTTGAATTATTTCTCAGGTTTTATAGAGAAAACAAATCGGGAAATATGGGTGATGTTAAACTAGCACTGCCAAAATTTTGGGGAGCTTTACACAGGTGGTAGCTGTGGGGATAGACTCTGTGCAGAGCATTCCTATGGCACAGTGCTGCATGAATTGCCTGTTGGCAAGTGGGCTGCTTTCCCAAATGCTCAGGAAAACAGAAAGATGGAGTTGGAAGGCAGCACAGTTCTGTCTGGTACCTATTACAGGACTAATAGGAGTTCGATGTGGGTTTGTACCCAAATTCTGAAGTAGTCTGGACTAGATGCTCCGTGGGAAGTGAAACTTAAAACGTCTTTTCCCAGTTGTTTGCTTGTTCTTGAGCAATGTTCTTCGTGCTGCTGATATTTCTCTATTGGCACTAGATGTCCGTGTCCACTGTTACGTCTGAATCAAGCTTCATGTTCCCACTTGTGTGGCCAACTTCAGAAACCACATGAATGCTGCATTAAAACTGTGTCATGAAATAATGTGTTAATAGTATCTTTAAGATACGTGGGATATTTAAAGGGAAATGTTTCATAGTCGTTTAAGAGTTTAAAATCGTAATGACATGTGAAAAGATGAAAACTTGTGGTTTAAAATGTTGTTTTATTTGTTTCCCTGTGTAGCTATGTAGGAAACCTCTCCAGAGATGTGACTGAAGTTCTTATACTTCAGTTATTCAGCCAGATTGGACCATGCAAAAGCTGTAAAATGATAACAGAGGTAAGGCCACTTCCAGGGGGGTAGCAAATATAATGTAACGTATCATAAGTTGTGCAACATAAATGGAGTTGAGGGCTGCTTTTGCCATTCCTGGTAGTGGGGTTTTAGGTTGGTTGTGCTTGGCTTTGGGGATTACTTTTTGCAGAAGAGACCTGCTGTTGTGTAGAGTCCTGTATTTTTGCTGTAGCCCTGACATACCCTTCGCCAGCTGATGATGAGATTCCACTTTAGAAGGTTGTTACCCCTTCTTTTCAGAACCCCGTTCTGGTGATCAGAAACCTTATTGTTTCAAGTGTTACTCATGGCTGTTTGGTACATTTTTTACCTTATTTGAACATGAGCCTCAGTAATTCTTTTTCATCTTGACTAAATGCTGCTTCACTATGGATGAAAAGTCCAAAATCCTTCCAAACAAGCTGTGTGCTTCCCGAGTCACTTGTGTGCCAGTGCAAATAGCTCTTGTCTGCATCACTCTGTTCTTAAATGAGTTTTTTCTTGAAACAAAGTGACAAAATTCCCATAGTATCCCAGACGAGGTCTTTTGAACAAAGTATTGGTAAGTGTTAATATTGCCTTCTCACCATTGCAAATGCTCTGATACCTTTAGGGTTGGCACCATTTCTGTGATGTTGTTGACACGTCCTAAGCAACTTCTTTATCCCTAATATTTTTCCTTGCTTGTGCATTTATAACTGATAAACTTCAGGCAGGGACTAATCAGAATTTTGGCTGGGTTCAATCTTTGGTTCTTCAGCTCTGGTTTTCTCGATGCTCTTCCTACTTTTACTACTACTTATGCTTCTTACTAACCTGTAATTACGGATTTCCTGAGTACAGTCACATTACTTTTTTTGGCCAGGATTGTTAATGAAGGTATTAAAAGGCAAGTCTTGCAAGCAGACTTCTTCAGGAACACTACTAGTAACTCCTCTGTGGCCTTCTTTTCCTCTCAGTATGACACACTACTTCTTAGGAGTATTTTTAATGGCTTCTTATCCATCTGATGCTTGTTTAATCACTCTCTTCTTCATCTGCACTCATAATTCCTCATTCATTAAAACCTTCTAATGAAGATAAGAGCTCTGCCACATATTCTACAGGTTTATTGGAGAAAGGTGGCTAAACAGAAGGATAGCAGAGCACAGCTGTTAGTTTTTCTCTGAAGAAACAGTTCTGATTGTCATAGGCTCATCAGAAATAAGGTACTGTTGCTCCAGCCTTTGGCTAATTGAGAGACGTTAGCATCAGTTTGATTTCTTGACAAGATGATGAGAAGTTCCAACACTCCTTTTACTTGGTTTTGGCTTTGTGGGTTTAGGGTTTTACATAACCACATAGGAATAACAAGTGAGGAATCTTTCTGACCTAAGGAGCTAAACAAAAAGCTCCTCACAGCTACATCCAGTCATCCAGAGGTGAGCGCACTGGGCTGTCCTTAGCCCCTGTCACTGAGCAGTCTGCAAGTGCAGGTTGGATTCTAGACTGCAGCTGGCCTGCAGCTCCAGCACTTCCAACTGTCAGAGCACCTGTCCATACTGTCCATCCTCCTACTCAGTGTTGTCACCTCTTCATAGGCACTGAGTTGTGTTTAGGTGGTTCTTACCTCTCTGTTCTTACTGCCACCATCAGTCAAGTTTATACCGGAATGCTTTGAAAACTTGTGTGGTTTTTCTTTTTCCTTCCTCTCTTTAGCCAGATGTATCAACTGTTTTATCACCCTGTCTTTAATTTGTACAAGGTATGACATGAACATGTCAAGTGTTTAGAGATTTGAAGTGGTTGTTTTGGGGGTATGTAACACTCAGGGGGTGGCGTGAGTAGCATTTACAGGTATCTCAAACTCCTCAAGGTCTGGGCATGTGTGAAAGCGGATCTTCTTATGTTCAGACAAGTTCTTGGTGCAAGAGGAGACCTCTCCACAGTCCAAAAGTAAATTGTACTTCAGCTGAAGCATAGACTGCACTAATCTGCTGAGTCCTTACCTTGTTTTCATTGTAGCAGGAACTAAGTATGGGAAGAGGAGTGAATTAAGGCTCACCGTTTTGGGGCATCTGGGGTGAATGTGCTCTTAGAGCACTTTACTGCAGTTGGACTTAAACTCTTTGTGTTTTTTTATGATCTCAGGTGTATTTTCTTTGTCTGTTCATTTGCATCAGTTAAAGACACCGATTACTGACTGTTTAGAAGGATGTCTTCACACTGCTTGATCATTTTAGGTATAAAAAGGCCTTGTGATCAGTTCAGCTATGACATCTTAATAGCTTCCCTTGTTCAGGCGTAGACAGAACTGTGTTAGAAGATGTACAATCCAGTTTAACAGGGCAGAATTAGAATTTCTTTGTCCATATAAGCATGCATGAATTTCCAGAAGTTAGTTAATAGAACTGGCAAAGGCCTGCTCTTAACTGGAGTTAGAGCCATGCTCTACCTGACACTGGGGGATGTTGATAGGCAAGAATACTGGTGCCAAAGCAGTTTCTTTACATGCTAGACCCTTCCCCGTCCATGCAAGAAATATTGGTTTAGTTCAGTATTAGTGTTTATCATCTCCTGGTCTGTGTACATGCAGAGTACTTAGTGTAGACATTTTGGTGTAAGGCTCTAGGTTTTGTACTCATTACATCCTTTAGGCATATTAAATCCAATGACATTATAATCATCATTTCCACTTGATCAACTTTTCTATGTTCTTTGCACTTCATAGTTTGGTACATTTAATACTTCAGTGAGTTTTGTTTGTCTGTTAGTATTTTTAAAGGTGTTTGTTAGGCCATCTTACAAAACCAGGTTATACCCAAGACTTAAGAGTAACAACTAATATCTTTTTTTTCCCCCCAGTCAGACTGTTTTGAGTTCTTTTAAAGGGCTATTTCCCAGTTGCTGGCTATAACATTTTTCACTTGAGACTGGGAAGACGTGACTTCTAGGTTGCCAACTGCCTGTGATTTTTACTCAAATAAAAGGAAAGACTTCTTAAGTAGGAGGAGGGAGAAAATTGGCGATAATGTGTCTGGGGAACAAACCTTTTAAGCTTTGAGTGTATATATATGAGTCAGAAGACCATTTTTGTTCTTCTCTCCATTCTTCCCCTTCCCCTCCCCTTCCATCCAGTCTGCAGATCACTTTTTCTGGTAGCTGAATTATTTTCAGTGTAGTAAACCAGAAATACTGAGGCCTCACACAAAGTAAACTATACTTCAGACATTACTAGACCTTTAATAAAAGTCCGTCTTAATAATTCTTGCATTTAAGTGTAATGTCAGGCTATTTCATAAATCTGATGCAAATCACTCTTAAAGTTTCTAGCTATAAGTAATATATTTTCCTGGATTTTCTTCTCAGCAACCCGATAGCAGAAGGGTCAACTCTTCTGTTGGATTTTCTGTTTTGCAGCATACAAGCAATGACCCTTATTGCTTTGTGGAATTTTATGAACACAGAGATGCAGCTGCTGCATTAGCTGCTATGAATGGGAGAAAAATTTTGGGGAAGGTAAGTTGCTTACATTGGAATCTTAGATTTAAGGACTCTTAAATCTTAGATTTAAGGTTTGTGTAAAAACTAGTAATGAAACTGTGGGATGTTAATTTTCTTGAAGATGTTTATCATAATATTCTAGAGTAAGACTTTTAAAACACTGAATGGGAAAGTCCTGTTTAGGAACCATACTGTTTATGATGTTCTAACTATGACAGTGTTTTATTTTGACTTGTAGACATTGACAGTTGTAACCCAGCCTTTAATGAACTTACAAAATATAAGAATTTTGTGAATTTATGCTAAATCTTATGCTTATTTTCAGGAGGTCAAAGTAAACTGGGCAACAACACCAAGTAGCCAGAAAAAAGATACATCCAGTAAGTAAAGTAACGCCACAGTATCACTTCTACCCAAATCCTTCACAACGTGGTAATAATTTGCCATAAATGCATTTCAACGTAACTTTTCTCCTTCCCATCTTGTGTTTAATAGAAGTTTGCAAACTAATTCTTCTGTTTCTGCTTTACAACTGGGGAAACTGGAGTGGACAGATTAAATTGCTGCTGCTCATCCACTGGAATCCTGGTTCCCTGCGCGGTGTGCAGAGCATCACTTTCTCAGGAGTTGACATTGTAGCTAGCAGTTAAATATTTGATTAGTAAATTATTTATTTTCAGATCACTTCCATGTGTTCGTTGGGGATTTAAGTCCAGAAATAACAACAGAAGACATCAAGTCAGCATTTGCCCCCTTTGGTAAAATATCGTAAGTATCATCATAAACATTTCCAATATCGGTTAGAAAATGACAGTGAAAATATGTTTGAGTTTGAAACATTAGTTCTTGTCTCTTTAGATGATTTTTCTGCTGTTGATTTCCTTATGTTGGGTGGGCAGTAAAGAGGGGTTATTGTTTCATCTGAATCTCTCTCATGATTGCAAATACAGTAATGTAATTGTGCTCTGGTTTTGCTGAAAGCAATGTGCTTTTAACCTAATTTATATGCTAATGTCCTTCAGCTTCTTATTAAAACTTAATTACTGTTCCTAAGTGTGACTTTTTGTTGTTTAGAATGTGTAGAAAGTAGTGACTTGATAACTGATATATGTTGCATCCTTGGTGTATCGTGTATGCATTCATACTGCATTTCATAGGCAGTAGAGAACACTGGGTAATTAGCATATAACTTTATGAAGCAGCTATTGAATAACTTGTGTTGAATGTGTTGAAAAAAGCTAATATTTAATGAGAATGAAATCTGCTTTGGGGGGGTGATAACAGGGGGTGAATTAAGATTATAGTATTAAATGAAAAAATGGTGGATTTACACTGTGGGCACATTTCTGCCAGTGAAGAGAAGGTTACTTTAAACTTCTCATAGATAATTCAGGTGATCCTAAATCACCTGGTGTTTTAATGGAACACAGTAAACATGACAAGCATCCTTGTGAATGCTAAAGTGTGTATGTCCTTAAGAGTACATGAAGTTGCACATGAAGGTTTGCAGGAATATAGTTCTAAGAGCAAAATGCTGAGTTTTCTCTTGTTCTGTACATTTTGAAATGAAATCATAAATCTTATTTCTTACCTCTTGCTATTTTGTTTACTTTGCTTTTTGTCTCTTAATGTGGTAAGTAAGTACTGTTTTAAAAATGGGGTTTTAAGAGAATAATTCAGGTTTCTGTTTTCTCACTCTATATTTATACCTGAGACCTGCAGTTTTTCTAAAGTCCAAGTCACAATTAAAAGTAATAGCATTCTGGTTATTTTGCAGAATTGCTCATAAGAATGGACAGGATCTTGAAGGCTAACTGCAAGGAACTGTGCACACTGGAACTCAGTTGTAGATTTTTTCTCATTTCTATTTATTCTTATTATACATTATTTATATATACATATTTTAGTATTTACATTTTAACATTCTATATTCAGTGCAGTTCTATATTTCCAATCATTTTAACTTACTCACTAAAATTTCTGTGTAAATTTGTTGTTTTCGTACTGGTGTGCTTAGCATTGTTGTTAGTTTTATTCTCCTTTTCTTAAATATCTGAAAATGTCAATTTTTCAAAATTTACAGCTCCCCAAACTCCAAAATGATGCTAGAGAATTGACCAAGAAAAATAAAGAAATCTGTTAACAGGCCATGTATGCCTTTTAATTCCTATTTTTTCCTCTTTTTCCATTTTTTTAATATTTCATATATTTGGTATCAGTAGGCAGAAGACATTTAACTATTTAGAGAATGCATGGTAACTTAGCTAGAATTGTTACAGTAATTTCTAGAACAGTAAACCTTAGAGGACCCTAGCCACTAGAATATTAGAAAAGGAAACGTTGTCTCTCTTTATACTGCCCAATTTGAGCATTCTAGTTGTAGCCAGCATAGGTTATGTGGATAGGTTGCATGTTTTATTACATGTTATTTTTTTTTTTTGTCCTACTGCTTTTTTCTAACAGGTAAAGAAGCAATAGGGAGAGTTCAGGAATGACTTGTAGTTGTAGGGCTAACTGAATTGATAAGAGAAAATTATGCTCACGATACAGTGTGTGTGGTTCCTTTTAGTTTTTATTTTGCAGGTTATTAATATTGCCCTCATATAGCTGTGCTTCTCTTCACAGGGATGCACGGGTAGTTAAAGATATGGCAACTGGAAAGTCAAAAGGCTATGGTTTTGTATCTTTTTATAACAAACTGGTGAGTAAGCACGATGTCCATTGAAAATCATTCCCTGTTTTCCACTTGTTGCTTTGCGTCTTTGTTTATATGTTCACTGTGTAGCAGGCTTTCCCAAGGGAAATAAATTTGCATGTACGGGACAAATGTACTTTAGTCAAAATATCTCAATATCTGTGGTTAAGGGTTGAAACAATTTGGATGACAGCAATGCCGTGAGAACGTTGTGTAAGAAGATCCCTCGACATAGAAAGCTTGTTTTCGTGTGTTGGGGTAGTTCGGCTCAGTCTGTGGAACCATCTCTCCTACAGCGAGCTGTGTGCCTGGTCTGATCAGCAGTGCTTTTGGGTCTCTTAGCTGAGGCACCACGCCAGCTCCCTGTGTTAAGGTAGGAGCCCCCCTGCAAAATGCTGCCCTGGAGCCCTCGGCAGCGCAGTGCCACACTGCATGGCAGGGTTTGGTCGTTTGAGGGTGCCCAGAGAAGCTGTGGCTGCCCCATCCCTGGCAGTGTTCAAGGCCAGGTTGGACACAGGGGCTTGGAGCAACCCGCTCTAGTGGAAGGTGTCCCTGCCCGTGGCAGGGGTTGGAACTGGGTGAGCTTTAAGGTCCCTTCCAACACAAACCAGTCTGGGATTTGCCAGGTTTAGCTTTGTACCAAAGCTCAGTCTTTCTGGAGACCTAATGCAACCAAGTGTGTCATACTCTGAAGTACAGCCAGATTTACTTGCTTGAGCTCTGGATCTTCATAAAGCTGTTGCTTGGTCCTTTGCTTTAGTTGTTATTTTGAACTCTAAGATGGTTCTTTGTATTGAGTAATTGTCAGCTAAGAGTTGACTCTGTACTTCTAAAGCATTTTGCTTATGTGTACTGTAAAACTGAAGATTGTTCTTCTGAAGGTTTTGTGTTGGATGGTCTTACATGATGGATGATGTTATGCATGGAAAAAACGCTTTCAATAAGGGACTAGTATCCCTTTGACACAGATGTTAAAGGTGTTATTTGTAGAGTTTAATCAGTGTAGTAGTGCTAAAAGCAGTGCTGTGCCCTATTATCTATAGCAGTACAATTGACTCAACAAATAATCCGTAGTAATTTGGAAGTTAAATGTCAAACAGCATGAGAGATCTGTGAAGATTGATGGAATTGAGCCATGTGTATTTAGAGGTACATTAGGGCAACGTGTGGAAGCTGTAAACTGTTTTCCTTAAATATTTAGCTTAGGAAAACCACACATACTTAAGGATTTGGGGCATATAAGCCTGTTAGTATAGTCAGAAGTCCTGTGTGTTAAAGACTTCTTCTGTCACAGTTATCTGGAGATGAATCTTAATCAGAGAAAAAGTTGGAATTTCTCATCTTCAGATTAGCAAACACCAGAAGCCATTATGACTGAATGCCTTGATTTAGTGCATTTTTCCACTTAGACTTGGCTTATTTTGTGTTGCAGCTGGAATAGACAAGAGGAATATTGTCTTATTTCTTATTCCTCTTCCCTTATTGTATGGTTGTGTTTGGTTTCTGTGACTAGGGAAAATGTTGTGATGGTCATATGGAATGCACCTTACTGGATTCTTTTAAGGCTGAGCCATAAGACCTCCAAATTAAAATCTGTATTCACTCTTCAAAATTAATCACAGAATCACAGAATGGTTTGGGTTGGAAAGGACCTGAAGCTCATCCAGTTCCAGCTCCCTGCCATGAGCAGGGACACCTCACACTAGACCACGTCACCCAAGGCTCTGTCCAACCTGGCCTTGAACACTGCCAGGGATGGGGCATTTACCACTTCTCTGGGCACCCTGTGCCAGAGCCTCGGCACCTTCACAGGACAGAACTTCTTCCTTATATCTAACCTGAGTAGCTAAATTCTAAATGTCATACTAAAAAGTACTTGTAAAACTTGTCCTGATTGTTTTTCACTCAGACCTCAGCCGCAGCTCCGCGGTTGTGGCACCACCATCCTGAGCTGGCAGCTGAAGGCCTATTTTTCAGGCTTCGTTGTTGTCCCGCTAGGTTTGGGGAAGTGGGATGTGTTCCCAGGTTGCAGGTCTCTAGCCTGAGGTCCTGATGCACACCACACTTGGGAGAAAATTAAATTCCTACAGTGAACTGGAACAGTTACAGCATGGGCTCGTTCCATCTGTGTCACTGCTGTGATCCTCAAGCCTGGCAGCAAGGTTCATTAGAGGTAGTTGCCTTTCTTAGTCAGTTTGTAACTTACTAATGTTTTGGGAGCGAGGGTGCTTGAGTGAGGTTTTGTTTTGTTTTATTGTCTGGTGGCTTGTTTAAGTGTTTTCTTATCAGATATCTCATAATTTCTTTATTGTGTTTATGTATTATCTTAAAAATGATCATCCTGTGTAATTAATACTTAGGAGGATCAAGGTCCTGAATGATTTAAGAGCTGAATGCTATAGCTGGAAGCCTTCAGTGTGAGGCAGGACTGTGCTAGCTGCAAATTCATATCTTGTCCCTATGTTCTCTTTGTCTCATGTACTTGGTATTCTCCTGCTTAAGCTTTGTGCCCTTGGGAGAGCATTTCAAACATCTGTACCGTTTGCTCTGCCTCTGCTTTCAAAGCAAATGGAGAAAAAAATTGCCACTTGCAAGTGTTAGCAAAGTTACCCCATGCTTACTAGATGTTACTGCTTACAATGTGAACTTAAAAGATTGTCTTCTAATTCATGCTTGAGACAGAAGTTAAGCCACATGGGCCCTGGACTCGCTTTTATGGGTGTTCATGCAATGACTTTACTATTCAGAGAATTGACAAAGCAGCCTGTGCTCACTCAAGCCTTGCGGGCCTCCAGAGGGCAGAAGAGAGGATGGGACGGGGGTGTGTGTGTGTGCAAATAATAAATAAAAGCCATGTGCTCAATCTATTTGTGTCTCAGCATTACAGTTTCTTAGTAACTGCCATTCAGCCCTCCTAGAACCTGGGATTTTTGGCCTGGTTATGTTGGGTGCCTATTAAGACTCTGCAAAACCACATTCATGTCGTGCTGTACACTGTCTTTTGCAGACACATACTGCAGGGTGTAAATGTTACTTGGGCTACAGCTCAGAAATTTTCCAGTGAGTGAGGGATTTTGATGGTTTTAAAAGTCTTCCCTGACTTTTCATCATTAAATATACTTCTGTGGATTGTACTTTGAACAAAGTCATTGGCAAACAGTTTGATTTTTTTCAATAGTTAAAATGATAGTAGTTTTATTTCAGTAACCACTTCTGGCATGTGTATGACCTTTGCACTTTTGGGGGGCAGCCTTCAGATATTCTAATACAGATGCTGGTTGTCTAAAATCAGTGTATGTATGACTATAGCTGGCTTCTAACCAGTGTGCAAAAATTGGGCTGGGAGGAAGGTTGAGGACCTTCTCTGTGACTGATGGGCCTCAAGTTACTTCAGTTTTGGCTGCTTGCTGTGGCTGCTCAGAATTTCATGTACTTTTTAGTACTGTTACTGTTGTCAACTGAATTAACTGTCAACCAAGTCTTTCTTGGAAGCAGACTTGTATGTACTTCTTGTTTGGATGTGTTACAATCTCTATTTTGATCTCTTTAGGATGCAGAAAATGCTATTGTACACATGGGAGGCCAGTGGTTGGGAGGCCGTCAGATCAGAACTAACTGGGCAACGCGGAAACCACCAGCCCCCAAAAATACACAAGAAAGTAAGACCTTCACATAATGCTTTGTTGTGTTTGCTCTCTTGCATGGCACTGTTCAGTGGAGGAATGAAACATACTGCTGCCAAAATCACGTCAATTATGTATCTAGTTTGACTTCCAGCTCTTAAATGATAGATTTCTTGTATATTAGAGTAATAGCACTGCTGGTCTATCATAAACTACTGAATGTGTGTGTGTTAAATGTGTAATTCATCCTTGTGTATAAGGTAAGTATCTGGGACTCTCTGGTTACTGATAGCCTACTGCTTAAAACCAGTCTTCTCTCTTTATAGATAATACAAAACAGTTGAGATTTGAAGATGTAGTAAATCAGTCAAGTCCAAAAAATTGTACTGTGTACTGTGGAGGAATTGCCTCTGGGCTAACAGGTAGGATTTGTTCTGTTGCTTTTGGTGTTACTGAAGCTTTTTGGCCACCAAGATGGTTACTAACTCAAAAATGTTGTATGTTGTAGATCAACTTATGAGACAGACTTTTTCCCCATTTGGACAGATAATGGAAATAAGGGTGTTTCCAGAAAAAGGTTACTCATTTGTCAGGTATGGAGAGAGAAAACCAAACTCTGTTGTTTTGTTCATGTAGTAATGTTTTACCTTTGGGTAGTTTTGCTTGCTTGAGCTTCTGCTGATACATTAAAACCTGTCACCATGTGTTCATGGAAAAATGTGGAACTTCTTTACCTGGAAAGATGAATATGTGTGAAAGCAGATCTTTTTCTCTGGTTATCCTGGATGTATGGATGGATTCACTGTTCTTTAACAAGCAGGTGAAGGTACTATTAAGCATAACATGTGTTTGTTTTTACATCCTTTAGATTTTCAACCCATGAAAGTGCAGCACACGCTATTGTTTCAGTTAATGGAACCACAATTGAAGGACATGTTGTTAAATGTTATTGGGGTAAAGAATCCCCAGATATGACTAAAAACTTCCAACAGGTAACTGCACTTTTACCTTTCCAGTGTATTACAAAAGCAGTCGTGTCTATACCTGTCATACCTTCCCAATTATGATAGCTGAATTTTGTGCTGGAGTTCTTATGAAATTCCGTGTTCTGTCTCAGTTATGTTCCAGTTGTTCATCAAATTGGGCTAGTGATTTTGATGGAATATCTGTTACTGTCTCCTGGATATGATTCAAGATAGGGAGAAACTTTTTGAGGTAATTCTGATTCTTGCTAGTTCACTAACTGCAGACCAGGTGACTATCCATCCAAATATTCTTTGGTGTTTTGAACACACACAGGCATGCTTTTCAGTCGTGCTTTTCATCATAAGTGATGTCTTATTTTGCTGATCTCTTTATTGCTCCTTTTAGCCCTGTGATTGATAGAGCCCAAAATTTTGCCTTCAGCATAAAAGAAATATAATCCATCTCTAGAACCTGTAATACTGTGAATTATTCTCTCTTTAGGTGGATTACAGTCAGTGGGGGCAATGGAGCCAAGTATATGGAAATCCACAGCAATATGGGCAATATATGGCTAACGGGTGGCAAGTACCATCATATGGAATGTATGGCCAAGCATGGAATCAACAGGGTTTTGGAGTAGAGTGAGTAATTGTATTTAATTCTTTTTAAACTGTTCCAAGAATGTTAGATCTGAGTTTCAGATTCAGTTGCTTCAAGGATTGAACAAGGTTTCAAGCCTTAGGTGGACTTAAAGCTTATGTTTAATGATATCCAAATAAAGGGGTGAGTCACTCTTGACTTGTGCTCACCCACAGGCTTTGTGTGTATGGGTGTTTTGAGACTGAAGGCAGCAGAGACCTTCTACAGCAGTTTTGGATGATGGTCTTATCTGATGCCTAAGCATTTTCTCTGACTTGAGGTGGTGAATGCTGGAGAGTCTGAGACAGGGAGCCCAGGTATTGCCTGCAGGGTTCATGGCCCTGGGGAGCAGCAGCTGCCTATGGCCATATTAACTTCTGCAGATTCAGAATTCGGGTGGGCTTTTAATGCTTAATCTCTTGAAGACTTCACAGCAACTTTTTGTTTTAACTGACTTTTAAAATAACTTCTTTGTTTGCGTGATTCTTCATTACCTCTTGCAAACTAAACCTGTTAAGCACTGATAGACTATCCCTGGTATTCATGCCAGTTAGGTTTGGGAATTATTTTGCATTTCTGCATCACTGATGTTGACTTACAGCCACCTGTGTCTGTACGTGCCTTTGGAGGTGGTTCTCCTATGCAGCTAGTACCCAAGGTTTGTGGGGCTTTTCCCTTGCTCTTTGTTCTTAAAAAGCTTATGACATTTTCAAGAATCACATGTTGTAGCACTTAACCTGCATTTTTCATTAAAGAGAAGAAGAAATAGGTCTGTTTTGATGTGAATAGTTCATTCAGTGGTATGAGTGTTCAGTGTAGAGAAGAGAAGGCTCCTGAAGGGGACACCTTAGAGCAGCTCCAGTGCCTAAAGGGGCTCCAGGAAACCTGGAGAGGGGCTTTGGACAAGGGCCTGTAGGGACAGGACAAGGGGAATGGCTTTAACCTGCCAGAGAGGAGACTGAGATGAGCTCTTGGGCAGAAGCTCTTCCCTGTGAGGGTGCTGAGGCGCTGGCACAGGGTGCCCAGAGAAGCTGTGGCTGCCCCATCCCTGGCAGTGTTCAAGGCCAGGTTGGACACAGGGGCTTGGAGCAACCTGCTCTAGTGGAAGGTGTCCCTGCCCTGTGGTGGTGGAAGTTTCCCCTGCCCGGGGCAGGGGTTGGAGCTGGATGATCTTTAATGTCCCTTCCAATGCAAACCAGCCTGGGATTCAATAAATAGGAGTAGAGGAAGTTTGATTTAAGTTCCTTTTTTGGGTCTCTTTTCATGTAAAAAATAGCTTGCATGATGATTTTTTTCTTTTTTCCTTTCCTTTTTTTAACCATCTTGTTTCTTTTTAAGCCAATCTCCATCTGCTGCCTGGATGGGTGGATTTGGTGCTCAGCCTGCCCAGGGACAAGGTGCTCCTGTAATACCTAACCAAGCTGGATATGGTATGGCAAGCTACCAAACACAGTGAGCTGGGACTCTGTTTAAAAGTGTGTATTTCATGATAGGCTGCAGTTTCCAGTGACATTCTGAAGACTGGAATGTAGACAATGAAAAAAAAAGAAAAAAAAAAAAGAAAATATTTATTTTAAAAATGGAAATGTTTGGAACCTTTAGCACAGCTTTGCTTTGGTGAAGGACACAAATGTCTTCTAGTTCTGCCTTTTAAAGTTTTTGTTCATGATGGAGATGAACATGTTTTTCTTTGTGTACAAAAATGAAAAATAAAGTCAATAAAGACAATTCTGACTACAAATTTTGATATAGCAGGAGAAATGGCTGATGGATTTGATCTTTAGGTTACCATTCCATTCTATTTTTTTTTTTCCTTGTGTGTGTTCTGTCTTCAGTGTTTTACATCACTGTGCTTTTTAAGAGAAAGGACGTTGCAAAACACCGAGTTGCTTCTAGTCGAACACGCCTCCTGACAGGAACTGTGGACCAGTCATTCCAACCAAGAAGACAGTATTGATTTTCCCAGTACCTGTGGGCAGAGCTCAGAAAGGATGTGTAGGGCTCAAAGTAATTTTTTTAAAGATATATTTAATTTTTCTACACGCATAAAGAGTCTGATACAAAGAATAGGTCAGCCTAAAGTGAAAACCGGTACTGTCTGAGTAATGTCACATCACTTCCACTGTCCACGTTCAGGCACACGTGAAACCTTTTCAGAGCTGGTTTGCTTATTAAGACACTAGGAATTTGCTTTTGATTTTGAGAAGTAAAAGGTTTTTGCAAGTATGTTGTTTGTACTCAAAGCAGACACTCATACTTGGGCTTTTCCATCAAGTTTGAAGGCTACACATTGTAAATATTTCATAATGACTGTTTCAAAAGCATGCTCAAACATAGAAGTAGCAATGTAATTATTCAAAGTAATACTTAATATACTCTGCTGCTTTAAAGGCAGTAGATTGACAAGAATGTGCAAGACTGACATTTCCAAAGTTGGCTATTATGTAAAGTTACATAAAGAACTATAACAAAGAGCCTTAATTTTAATTTCATAAACCTTTAATGCATCACCTTTTTTGTCATTAGAAATACCAATTTTTTGCTTTACATTATTTGGTATGTAAATACCTTGGTTAACAACCTTGTAAACCTATTTCAAGGTTCTTCTAAGTTGTATAGTATCTTGAGTGTTTTGAAAAAAATCTTGATGTTTTTTAAGTCTAGAAATATTTTGCCCAAGAATTTTTTAACAAGATTGTTAAAAACATCTTATTTTAGAGACTATTCAATGTGCCATTTGGTAAATGGAGATGCAGTTGAACCAGTACACTGAGTTGTGACTTATTTTTAATTCCAGTTTTTTGTCTTTCTGGGTGGTTTGCATGTGATGAACCTGTACAGAGGCTGGGTTGTTTGTGTACTGAGTGTGTAAATGGATAAATCATGAAGCTGTTTAAATGGTATACTTGGGTTCTTTCTGAATTATTTTATGGATACATTGATATAAACTGCCTCAATAAATTTGAAGTTGAAAATGAACGTAAGTTAGATACAAGTACTGTGTCTTACCTGTGACAGCTAGGGGGTGCAGATGTGCCAGCTGTGTACCAGATGCACTGAGGCAGGCGCAGTTCAAGAAACAGCTGTAGGATTTGCAGTGATAGTTCAATGAAGCAAACCTGCATTGTGACAGGAGCAGGATGTGTTGTAAATGAGTGTCTGAGGAGCTGTACGTTTTCTCTTTTCTGTTTCCTACCATGCAGGTGGTAGAATAGCTTTTTGAAATGGAAACTTGCAGTTCTGTTAAACCCAGCCGGGTTGTGCAAATAACTACACTTGATGCTGTAGCAAATCACATGAGGTTTGGTTTTTATTCCCTCCTCTTTTACTTGACATGCTAAATAGTACCTTGACTTTTACTTCAGGTTGAAAGTGACATACGTGGAAAGAGTAATTTAGTCAGTTGGCTCAGCTGTACCCAGAGATACATGTAACTCTGGGCATCTAATGCATGCAATAATGACTGAAGTTAGTGTGGAACCAGAAGTGCTTGTGATGACAGAATTGGCCCTTTATCTCTGTTTCTCCTTTATGGTATCTGTAGTGGTTTTCTGCCGAAGTTAGGAATCTCGCCTTTGGGTTTCCTATGGATTTTGTATATATGTGTATATCTGCGCGAGGATCGGCCTATACATAGTAATTTGGGGGAAAAAAATCACAAGTAAATCTGCAGTTTTGTTACATTTATCAGATTTAAAAAGAAAGCCCAAGTCAGCAGATATATGAACTGCAAGTTACTGTAGGGTTTCTTTGCCTTCACTTGAAATCTGAGGTTTCTACATAATTCTAAGTGTTCTGTGCTCGTATGTAAGCAGTGTGTTCTTTAGGCACTACTGAAGATCTAGATGATGCAAGTACCTTACCATGTAAATGCCCATATAAATGGATGTAAGATTAAGGCAGTGATCTTTCAGGTCTCAATGCGTAGATCACCTTAAATCCAATTATGTAATATGCCTGCTGTAGAGCTTGGGCTGTACCCGACCTGTATTTCAGGATGAAAGATAGTATCTACTTCCTCATTGAAGTCTTTTGTCATTGATTTTTATACAGCTTTTCTTTCATGGTGGTATTTCTTCGCAGACTACTCAAGATACGGGAGTCTCCAGTGTCCTTTAATGTTTCTCTAGCACTGCGAGGGAGAGTTGTAATTTGGATTGCTGCTCAGTAGCGTTCAGAAATGCATCAGTGACAGTGTTTCTGGCACCAAAGAGCCTCTTGCACCACACTGCTTTCACGAGTGACTGTTACACCACTGGCATTTCTTTAACTACAGAAATCAACCACTACCGACCCCCTTATCACTGCAAGGCGCTGGATTTCCAAACGTATCCATTTCTCATGGTTTAAGTTGATGCGTACAACCTGAAGCAAGGTTGGAATCTGCACTTGCAGAAAATGTTCAATAAAAGTGAAACATGATAAAGGGCTTCTCCTGTATTGTCATCTGTCAAAAAGCATTGTCCCTCCTTGCTGTAAACCTGACAACAGGCAGACAAGGATGAACTTGTAAACTATGCACTTGCGCTCGGGTAAAAGATGTTTGATTTAAAGCTTTTCCTACAAAATCAGTTTGTATGTTTCAGAGTTGCAGGAGTAAGGCTGTAAATCGAAGGTTACATGTAGCATTTCATCAGTCCTGCCTCCTTGTGTATATTTGTTAACAGTTTTCAGACAGACTCTTCCTGCAGAACCTTCCTCCTTACTAAGATCACTTCATGCCATAGCTATTCACTGTAGCACAACCATTCCCTACATTTCACTCGCCTAAAAAGGCTCACAGTGAGTTAAGGCTTAGTTTTGCAGAAAACTAGTGCTTTGTTTTTCTTGTGTTTGTACACAAGGAAGCAGACTTGAACTGTATGGACATGATTAAGTGTCTGATACTACTTACCTATCTGACTGTTTTTGAACAAGGGCACAAGTCTTTGTTTTCAATCATGTGGAAACTGTTTCCTGGTCAGCAATAAAAGATTTTGTTGCACTGTTCTTACATTGCAAGGTACAGGCAATCTTTTATTCAGTATACTGCAGAAAAAGGGGATGGGGTTTGTAAAGAACTATCTTGTTCCAGCTGGAATCTTCATATATAGATGTGGTTTGGGATCTGGTTTGTTCCTGTAATAGCAAAAGGAAGTTGTTGTTCTTTTGAAACTGAGAATTAATTTGTTCTGATCATATGTTCTGTTCAACATTGGTAGATTTAAGGGTTTCACTGTGTAATAATATTTCTGTTGATAAAAAGGCAACTGCAAGGCAATAGCTGCTGGGAAGGTCTTTGTTGTGTTTCATTTCAACCAACTTTTGTGAACCCAGTTGACTTAAAAAATAATTAAAAGAGATTTGTGGGGTATTTTTCTGTATCACGTGGATAAAGTCCCTCCTTCCCTTTCACTTCAAGGAAAATGGTGAAGTGTTTATTGAATATTTTACTTTAAAAAGAAACAGGACATTATGTTGAGGAGAGAACAGTGGTTCTGTCATCTTTGACATCTTTACACTGACACGTAAAGGGCAATGACTCAAAGTTAATTTGACATCTAATGATTATTTGAATACAAGTTATTTTTGCTTAACTATACTGCCAGTCGTTCTTTGATTAAAGCTGATCTGAATCTTCCTGGTTAAAGTATTGCTGCTATGTTCTGGGAAGAAACATTGCTTTACCTTGTATTGTAGTTATTCAAGCTGTCAGTAAGAGACAGGATTTGTTTTGTTTAGAAGAAAAAAGAACTTAATGGAGTTGTGTTGGGGAATCCAGTGTAAACTGACTGTGCTGTAGTGATAGGGGATAGCATTTGAGTGTTTCCCTTGGAAAGCAAGGGATCAGTCGCTCTTACTTGCATGAACCCAGGTTCTCACTGATCCCAGGTACTCAGCAGCTGTCTTTCCCAGCTGCTCGCAAGGAAGGGAGGAAAAGGAACGGGAAAAAGAGGGAGACTGAGTAGTACACATGCACCAGCAGCATCAATGCCAAGCTGTATTGTTAAACATGTACAAATCACATCAGGCTTATGCAGGTACATTGGCAGTAGCCAGAGCGTTGTGACTGCTCAGATACAAACTTGCTTTATCACCTCACTTAAAATAATGTTGCTTTAAAATGACAGAAAACACGTAACCTCTGGCCATTTTCTCTTTGGTTCCTGAGCAAATAACGCATGTTAAACAGCCAGGCTGGAATACTGAAGTTGACTAACCAAGTAAAGCAAACTTAAAAGAGCAAATTGCATCAATAATCTGAATTTGTAGACCTCTGTTTAATGTAGACCTCTTAGCGTGGCATTCTCTTGTTTGCCTGTATTGACCCTTTTGTTTGTGTAGCTGAAATAGTTTGAGATATGCACAGCTGCTTGTTGAATGTCTTCCCAGTCTTTAAATGTATCATTTCTGGAGCAGGGGTGGGTAGGAATTGAATAAGAATCACAAGCCTGCCACATGAAACAGTGAGTAACACGTTTCCTAGATGGGAATTGACTTACTGGAGCCAACCCTGTAGAAGTTTAAATACCACAGGTGATGGTGAAAAGCTGCTCTCCTCCATTTGAGTAGCTCCTTCTTTGACCTTAATAAATGGAGAATTACCACTGGGGTGCTGCTATGTGAAAAATACTGTGTGGTTTCTTTGGTCCTTCCACTGAAGGAGATCTTTTTATTCCACGGGTGGTTTCCTTTAATGTTGGGTTATGAAGTGTGATGGGAAAGACCAATTGATACAAGTATTGCTTAGTTCAAGTCTTCAACACAAGATACTGACTACAGGGGAAATAACCCTCTTAGGTATTAAAAGGGCCATTTAGTTTTTCAATATACCTTTGTAAAGCTGTTTCTACTCAGGGTTTACTTGCACCTGAAAGTACAAGGAGACAACACGAATACACCTTGGACCAAAAGGATAGAAGCTTAGAAGCTGCCATTGACATGCTACTGGATCCCTGTCACAGGCTGGACACATTTATCCCTTGCTGCTTGCTTTGTGTTCTGTAGAGAATAAATCTTTTCTGTGTGTTAGCAGATACTCAGAGAAGGCTGAGATCCAACAGTGTTTTCTGAACTCTTGATACCTTATGAATAGGGGCTTCTTTCAGTTACAGGTATATGCTGTGTGTTTGTAAGGGAAACTTCTCTTGTATTTGTGGCTAATTTCAGACAGACTTGAAGAAAGATAAAATGGGTATTTCTAGAATACTATTCTTACATAAATCTTGCCTCCTACTCAGGTTTATGTATTCCATGGAATAAGGATGCAGAAGTCCATGAAACATCTCTCAAATCACTCTAAAGGGGCATTTTCAGAACTGAGCACGTGACTATAAACTTGCAGTTTACATGTACCGGGACCTTGTTCTAGAAGTATGACAGCTGTTCATAGATATTGCTGATGTATTTTGGAATGGGAAATACCTGAGGTCAGAGAACCAACATGTATTGCTGAAGGTACATTGCATTTTGTAGATTCAAGGCCAGTATACAAGGTGATGGTGTGTTCTTACTAATTTCTGAGAGCATCCCTTCCAGCATCTTTTTGCTTTATGGCCTTTTAAGAAGCACTGTAGAACCTGTTCTCCAAGAGGTATATATGGAAAGTTGGCCAGGTGTGTGATGTGATGCTTTAAATACCTTTTACAAGGTCACAGCATCTAGCAACAAGTGTCTGACAAGCTCCACAGGTTAGAAATTGATGTCCCATTGAAATGCTTCTAAAAGGCATTGCCAGAGTCTTTTGTGTCTGTGCCACTTCTAAATGAGAGGGAGGCAAGATGCAGCCTCCTAAGTGTCTTAGTACATCCAAATCTTGGTTTACCATGGCTGTAGAGACAAGCATTGCTTCATAACTATTTTCACTGTAGAAACTGTACATGGGGGTTGCAATATACATCAGTTGTGGTTGTGATTCAGTTTTAGTCAAGGCTGTACGTCTCTCGTACTCTGTTTTGCTGTGTTTGTCACTTTAATTATGTGTGTTTCTAGTCAACAGAGTTGTACTTGCTTTTTATGCACAAGAAGCATTTGCATCTGGTTCTTAGCAGAAACACACGCTGACCTCAGGTATCATTTTTAATATCCCTCTGTATTGAAAAAAGCCCTTTTGATCGCTGTACTCTAAGCATGTTTTAATATTTACATGTTGATGCATGTTGAAAGCATTTGTTAAGTACCTCTTTTGTTTTGTATCTTCAGGTTCATGCCAGCCTGGACATAATTCCCCAAACCTGAGATTTCTGTACTGCACCACCCAGTCAGTCCTAACTACATGTGTGGTCCAGAGGGGCTTAGAATGATTTTAAGGTTTTGATGATGATTTCTCAATTCATTTCTAGTTGAATACATAAATACTGTTTTACCACGTCAAGTTTTTTATTGTTGTGAAATTGGTTACTGAAAACCTTGTTTTTTCATCTCAAGTTTTAATTCATGGTGCTACTTTTATTTCTGAAAGCTACAGCTATCCTGGTGGGTAAAAAAAAGAGACATTTGCCTTTTTCTTGCAGTATAAAGGCAATATAAAAAGAAAAGAAAAACTCCTTCACCTTAATTCTTTCTTTGTTACAGAACAAAGTTGAAGAAGCTTGAGAAGTAAGATTGCTTTAGCAATAAGGTTTCTATCTGACTTAAATATGCATTTAATACTAACCTAATGAAACGTTTTTACTTCTTCACATATGCAAAGAAGAACATAAAGCATTGTTTTAAAGACATTCACCCGCTTAAATAGAAGCTTTGAAACACTTGGGTTTTGCTCAGTGCAATTCATGAAGAGGTCTGGGTGTAACTAGCAGAAGGTGGGATCGCTTTTGGAATGCTTGGCCTGAAACTCAGTTTCTGCATGTTCAGATGTTGCTGCTGGAGTTTTGCAGTCGGTATTTTGGCAAGCATAAAGCTGCTGGAATTGGAGGTTCTGAGGAATGTTCCACAAGATTAGGGATAAAAGTTGACCCTGTGAACCTCCTTGTACTAGAAAGTATTACAAAGGAGTGAGTCAGAGCTTTCTCGGAGTTCAAAGTGAGGGGTGCTGGACAAACTCCCCTGGTTTATTTAGGCAAGCCTGAAATAGAATATAGTTTTCTCTCAGAGTTCTCTTCAAAGCTGTTTTATGCTGTGTACCTCAGGGGGAGGGTATGTTTATGGTTTGTCTCTGTTATCTTATTCAAAGATTAAACCCATGTTTTATTGTCTGCTCTTGCACTCTGGTGTTTGTGAATCTTCAGATAGTAAATGCATTTAGCTAAGACTTGCAAAACTGGATTTGAAACTAAAAATGGCTTTGCTGGTTTAAGGTTAGTAGAACTAAAATGTGACTCTTGACTTTGAACTGAAAAACCCCAAACAACCAGATCTTAACAACATCAAATCATGTTGCTTTCTCCAAAAGGAGTAGGCTTAACCACACTGAAGTGTATTCTAGCAGCAAGCCTGTCACCGATTCCTTTGTGTTTAAACTGTGAAAACATAGAAGCTAAAATATTTAGATTTAAATATAAATATCTGAGTCTCTCGAGGTTCATGATACTAGAACCTACAGCACTGGCTGATGTGGAAGGAAAAGCTTTAAAGCCGTGTTTGCCAACCCATCTTGAACACTAAAATGAATGTTCTTGAAGGTTGAAACCTAGTTTTATTTATTGAACCTACGATGCTCTGAACAGTTGATTATTGTGCACATATTCTTATGGCTTAAACTGTATTCTGACTAGAATCCACTTTGCAGTGTGGCATCTAGTCTTACCTATAGTGTCACATCAGATGAGGGTGGCTTTGCCCAGCTGCAGAATGTGTATTAACAGATAACTCGCTGCTTAAATTCATGTGAAAATGTATTGGGCAAAATGCTGACCCATCAGCCGTGCTCAGAAAGTCCTTTGAGAGCTGTAAAATCATCATAATGTTTGGCTTTGCTTTCTGAATCTTACAGAAGTGAGGATGAAGTGGTTAGTCCTTGGGTTTAAGTGAAAATCAATTTTCCAAGAAATCTATCCAGCCAAAAGCACACTCGTTTACTTTAGAGATTTTTTTTGAGGAGACAACGTCTTGTTCTCTGTCTTTCCAGCTCATAAAACCTCACTGCCAGTTATGAGCCAAGATTGTTAGAAGTTAAAAATAAATAAGGCATTTCTCACAAGGATGCTCTGGTTTTGGTAGTACAAGCAGTAGGAATCCCAGTGCATGGTCTTTTGCATCACATTTGTCTATTCAAGCTTCTCATGGGAGCTTTGTGTCTTTGTAGCATCTGTTCTACCACATGCCCTGGCAAAGAAAGTGGTGCTGGGGACAGCAGTGCTGCGAGGCTGGTACTGAGTTGAGGGAGCCAGGGGACACGTCCTGGTGGGACAGGAGTGACAGGGTGGCTGCAGAACACACTGAATCAGCACCTCTGACTGCTTCAGCTCTGGTAGGAGGTGGAGCTGGTCCTGGGGGACTGTCTGAAGGAAACCTGGTGGCAGAAACACCATTGACTGGTGTGAATGCCACCTCCAGAACAGTGGCTGCAGACAAGGGGGTGTGTGAATCTCCCTTCAATGTGTATAGTAACTCCCTCGCAGTGCCATGTTCTTGGGGTACTTTGGAAACATGCAGTGTCACTAGAAAATAAACTTCACAAGTCTGAAATCAGATTCTAAAGGTGTTTCTGTGTAGTAGATGGGAGTTTCCTACTTTGAAGGCCTCTCCTCATTGTTAACATCTCGGATTTAAAGTTTGGATGTAAATAAGCAGTACACTATTGAAATCAGTTGCATCATGTTGGTATAAATGAAATCAAGGCCTTTAATCCCAAGTGAGGTCTCTCACAGTTTGTTGATTAGTTTTGAGTCCTTAGTCTGCAATTTGGCACTGAAATGAACCACACATTTAGGAATTTTCTGTGATGTTATTCATAGTTCAGTGTGTTCCAGAATAGATTCTTGCACTGGCAGCAGCTAAGCACGACTGCTTCCCTTGCTTTTCAAACCCTCCTGTTTAAATTTAAGTCCACCAGTTACTCTTCAGAAGACAAGTAAGTGTTTTAAATAGCATCTCTCTTATCTTTGCCTGCAATCACAGATTCAGCAAGTGTGTTCTGCCTTTCTGGGTGTCTTGCACATTCTCATTCCCCCCTACTTGTTCCTACCACTGTCAATGGGAAATTCACTGAACTTTATCCAAATTGCTAAACCTGCCCTCATTTAGGGTAACGAGCAGTCCAAGGTTTGCTGCCACATAACATGCTAACAAGTCATGTATGTGCAGAATGGAGCAGGAGCTGTGAGGCTCTCAAGCCTTTATGTTCAGTTTTTCAGTGAACTTTACTATTTGGACATCATTGAGTGTTGAAAGCGGAAATAAAAGCTGACATAAAATAGGTGGTATGATTTCACTGACTCTATTTCTTTCAGTTTTAATGGTACACATTTCTTGAGATGGAAGTGCAATGACTTGGTAAGTACACAGAGTGTATCTGCTGTGTTCTTACTTGGCACGGTGTGCCAACAACCTAGTGTTTGACAGCTGAAGGTTATCAAACAAACTTGTGGGTTATGTTAGCTTAATCATTTTAAGGGGAAATTAATGAAAAGCTGTTGTGATGCAAGGTCTAAAAATTAATGTAAGAATGTATATTTAGCATGTGGACACTGGCACAGTGGGAATGAAGTCGTAAGTTGCATATGGCTGTATACAGGTCTTGCGGCTTATTTGTGGAAGGAGACAACTGAATTCCCAGCAGATGAACCACACCTGAATCTCTCCACCAAATTCACCTGGAAGGAAAATTCTTTCATGTCCTGGCTTCTACAGGTCCATCTGTGGCAGAGCTGAAGGTCAGGTTTAGCAGTGTATGAATGGAGCACAAGTGGACAGCTGGGATCCACAGAGCTTCTTGGAGACAGCAGCAAAGGAGCAAGCACCGTGGGCAGCAGAGCCCAGTATGCAAAGATCCTCACGTTTCTTATGTACTTCCAACTCCATATCCATGAAGTTAAGCTTTAAAACTACCCCAGTAACCTGTTGTGTCAGTACAGTAGCTTGGAGATCATGTAGCTATTCTAGGGAGTACTGGTTCTTAACATTTAAAATCAAAAGCTTTGGGCTTTGTGACGTGATTCTTAAAGAGAAATAAAACCTGGTGATAAGAACAGTAAAACCTGGTGCTACCTGTACTGCTTCATGTAAGTGTACTGCCCTGAACTACCTGACATCAGTGGATATGGCTGAGAAGTCTTCTGGAGCTCATGTCCAAGCTGTCCTCTCCCAGAACTGACCCCTTGTCCCTTACCTCTCCCGTGGTTTTACCTCCTGCTCTTTGGATGCTTGCACAGAAATGCCACTTGTGGTCCAGATACGTGCTCGTCCCACACGTGTGCTCCCAAGTTCCACGTGCAGCTGTTGAGCAGTTCCCTCAGCAGCGTAGCAAACTTCTTCATAAACCCACACCCAAGAGCCAAGAAACCTGCACCAGCTCCCACAGCTTTTGGCCTTGGTACCCAAGGCAGGAGTCCAGTGGTGGTGCGCAGGCCAAAGCTCTTCAGCTGGAAGGCATCGTGCTGTTGTTTAGTTTGGAAGCACAGATGCAATTTATTCTTGTGTTCAGCATTCTGGTGTCACCATTCCCAGGAATGAAGCCTTGGCCTTGTGCGTTTAAGTGGAAAATATCCATGTGTCAGTGAGACAGGGAGCCCATCCAAGTTCCCTCTGTGAACAGAGCATCAATAAATAAGTGCATTACCCTGTGCTCGGGGTGGGATTTGGCTTTAGGTGGAAATAACCACGGACTTGTCTGCTAGCAGTGGTTGCTGTGACTTTTGAGGAATCGGTGCCATTTCCAGTGGGATTTAAGCACTCCCATTGCCACCCACCACTGTTCCTGAGATAATTGTCTGTCAGTGGCTTACAATTTTGTCAGAATACCACAAATTTCTCACACTGGCTACATGCTGGATTATTTTTTTTACGAAATATTTTGGTAAAAAAGTTGTTTCTGGAAGTGAAAACACCTTTGTTAAATGGTAATTGTGCTTTTCCTGTTATTTCCTATTGAGAAACAATTGTTCTTCTGCGTCTTGGAGGAGCAAAGGAGTCCCCCCAGCACAAGAAAGTTGGTGCCTCTATTTTGGTTAGGAAGAGCACAAATTCATAAAGGCTGTCTCAGGAAGTGGGTTTGTTTCTTGCACCTGCTCAGCAAACCCTCTGGTGTCTGAATGCTCGGTGGAGGAAGCTGCCTCATGAACAGGAGTGCGATGAAGGGAGCAGATGGGGGAGCAGGAGGCTTGAGCCTGGGAAGAGGGAGGAGGAGGGAGAGATCAAAGACTGGTTTGTGTTGGAAGGGACCT
>NW_009930804.1:0-209 GCF_000696875.1 Nestor notabilis
GGTTCCGGGCCCCGCTGCGCAGGGGAGAGGGCTTATACCTGCTAGGGGCCTTCCGTGGGGCCGAGGCAGTCGCGGCGCGACTGTGAACTTCCCGCTGCGCTGGTTGCTTGTGCCTAGGCCCAGCGGCTCCTGGAGGCCAGCGGCCTGGCTGCCCGGAGGGCCAGCGTGACCCGAGGGAATTCGGTGCTCGCATAGCTACAGCGCTGGGG
>NW_009930804.1:229-2352 GCF_000696875.1 Nestor notabilis
CCATGATGGGAGTCGGGATCTCAGCCGCATGTCTGGGCGAAGACGCTAGTATCCGCCAGGCCAGCGAGACTCGGGCAAAACGAAGTAACCCATACCAAGCTCTAGTCCGTTTTCTCCCGGTTATCCCGGGATCGGACACGGCCCCTCTTGAGCCAGACCGCTGCAGCCTGAGAAATCAAAGCGGAGTTGCAGGCAGCGCGGTGGCTCAGGCTGTGATTTAAGGGTGTGAGTTCTGGCATGCACACACAGTTTTAAGGCCTTTATCTCCAGCCGCATGCTCTTTGCCCTCCCTCTCGTCTGCGGGTTTCAACAAGCACAGCCTTCACTCCCAAAGCCGAAAGCCAGGCCGAGGGGATCCCAGCAGTCTGAGGGCCACTACCGTGCCACCCCGGTGGGCCTCAGTGCCTGAGCCCTTACTGCTTCCCACAAGTGCAGGAAGGGCCCAGAGGGCAGTGCTGGGGAACTGCCTGGGCTGCAACACAGCACATGACTGGGCTGCTTAGTGTTGGTACCCAAAACAGGTTTGCATCGTGATAGGGAAGGTCAGACCTGCTGTAACCATTTGTTCTGTTCCCGCAGTACATAGCTGTGCACATCATACCTGATCAGATGATGTCCTTCGGCGGCTCCACTGATCCCTGCGCGCTCTGCAGCCTTTACAGCATCGGCAAGATAGGAGGGCAGCAGAACAAGACTTACACCAAGCTCCTCTGTGATCTGATCTCCAAGCACTTGCATGTATCTGCAGACAGGTAAGGCTGGGACATGGTTGTAGCCTTATTTATCTGGCTTTCTGAAATTGCTTTGACAAGTTTATTTCAACATACAGAAAACCAGGAATAAGTCTATGTGGTTGAGAAAATACCGAATTATCATTTGCAATGTTTTCATGTCCAGTAAGTTTGATGCCTTTCCCTTTAGAGTCCCCTGTTAAATAGCATCCTGTTCTCAGAGCAGGGAAAAATACCAGAGGACTGACAAGTTGCCTCTGAGGTGTCATGTCTTGTCATCTGGTGATGGATGGCTGAAAGTACAGAAGAAGACCAGTAACAGGCTGGATCTGAAAGACACAGTAAAAACCAGAAGGCTCTGAACAGCTCCTTCACAGGCTGTGGAGTCTTGGGACAGCGTCTGTGTGCAGTAGCAAAGGATGGGAAGTGGGGTTAGAAGTGAGAAGTGTACAACTGGCCTTGAGGGCCTGCTTGGTTTTTGTAAGGCTGCCTCTTTGACATATGTGAAGTACTGCAGCATTTGGAACCAGAAGGTTTTGATCTCTGGAAATTCTTGCTAGGCTGAGAGCCAAAAGCTGCAATGGTGTCTGGACAGTCCTTGACTGAAGAATAAGTTGTATTTTTAAAAAAAGGTAGTAGTACAGTTCCAGGGACTCTGAGGAATATTGAGAGTTTGGAGGCTTTACCAGAGAACATAACTAGATTTCAGTAAAAATGAAGCTTGACATTTCTTCTGAGGAATAGAAAGCATTGCTCCTGTCCTGTTGTCCTGTCTCCCTATTTAGATGAATGAGATAATAAGGTTGTTGTTTGTGTCTTCCTGTGCCTCTTCTGCAGGGTGTACATCAACTACTTTGACATGAACGCTGCCAACGTGGGCTGGAATGGCTCCACCTTTGCATAGAGCATTCCTGATGTCTGAAAAGGCTGCTCCTGGACCTGCTCTCACCCTGCCCCTTAGCAGAGATCACCACACAAATGGCCCTCTGTTGCATTTTGTGAGATCTCCGAGATCGATGGCTCCTTGATAGTGTGTTTAAATATTGCTGCTTCAACATTCCTCCATTTTCTCTGTGTAGGAAACAAATAAAGATTTAGAAGTAAGCTGTCCGGTGTCAGCTCTGGCAGGTTGGGGATGGACTTGGGCAATTGGCAACATGTGTTTCACTCTGCTAAAGCAAACAAATCGAATGCTTTGGGTTTGCTTGTTTCTCAGACATGGTATTTCACAGTATGGTTTGACTGAGTGACAGATGCCTGACAGCACTTTTTACCTTGCTGGGCTCCAGAAGCCCTTCAGGGCTTCTTGTTGCTCTTGCGGATTTTTGCTGTGGCCTCCATTGCCACAGCAGAAGCAGTCCTTGGGCCAGCCCTTTACCCGCTGCTTCAGGA
>NW_009930805.1:0-7511 GCF_000696875.1 Nestor notabilis
TGAATCGCAGATTTACCTCACGGCGCTCGGGTTTGCTTCTCAAAGCTCTCGTAAGGGATTGGTTTATGCCCTAGGGCCTGGCGGGGGCTGGGGTTGATGAGGCTGCTCTGTGCGTGTGCCTGGGAGCGGGCCGGAGCTCACAGTAATACCTGGTTCTACCCGATGTGCACGGCTTGCTCTTAATATTCACGTCTCTGTTTCAGCACTCTTTGTCAGTGTTACAACTGTTTTAGCGGTGCAGGAGACTGGTAGGAGTTGGATGATTAGCTTAAATATGTCAAGGGTGGGCTTGAATACTTCAACGCTTAAATAAATACAGGGATATGTGTATTTGTCTTCGTTATGGTAAACGGCTGCCGTGGAAGAATTACCGTGAAAGCATCTGAAGGGGTTGGAGAGGGGCAGGTTTTGATGGCGTTATTGATGGGTGCTTCTCCCTGCAGCAGGGAGCCGCATAGCCCGGAACATGACGGGGAACCTGCCAGGAGCAGGGGGTCGAAAGGAGGTTCGAATTTCTGCTGGAAAAGTGTGCAGAGCTGTATTGTCAAAAATATATGAAGGGATGCCCCTTTCGAGCAGAAGTTCATATTCTCAGAGGCTTTATGTTGTTTGATTAATGAAAAAGCAGTTTTGGTGGATGGGCTCTGGAACACAGGTGATGTTGAGAAAAGCTTTTATGTTTTCTCTACCTGACCCAATGGGAAAGCAACTTATAATGGTTGTCTCTTAGGCAGACAGAGGCAGGCTGCTGTTAATAATTCTGTTATATTCCAGTCTGTTTTCCATTAAGTTTTCTGTTGGTTGTGATGTTAAATACAGGCATACAGAGATAATAAAGAAAAAGTTTCTGTCTTCTGGAGAAACGCAGGGGGTTTTTTTCCCCTCCATGTGATAGTTTCTGTCAATAACATGAACTAAACAGGAGAACTGGAAGGTGTTCAGCAGCGCGTTGGATAGTTTTCTACTTTTTCTTTTGTTCTCAATTGTAGTTTTCAAATAGTTTCCAATAGTATCACACGTGAAAACTGCTTTACCATGATAGCTGCACTCAGCTGTCCTTGTTATTCTAGTGGTGTCAGGCTTCTCATCTGGGTTAAGTGAGAATGAAACCTGCTCTGTCTCTGCACAGCTCATGTGCAGGTCTTGGCCAGTGATGAGTTCTGTTCATGGTTACCTGAGTCTTTTAATCTCTGAGATACACCTTGTCCCCCTGAGGGGAACCTATTAAGCTGTGTTGAATGTGGAGCATCTCGGATGAACTGCTTAACAAGCTGATGCCAGAGCAGATAGGGCCTCGTTTCAGAAGATGTCTGGGAAGGAATAATTTATGAAGGGGGTTTAAAGGCTACCTGGTGACTGTCTTGGGCAACCTGTGGAAAAACTTTATGTGCAGTCCAAATGCGGTCAGTTGGGTAACTTCCCTCTATTATGAATTCTGAGTTTTTGTCCATCTTCCACATAATAAAAAAGTTGGATAGCAACTGGAAAGCTTCAGTTTAATGTGGTAGAGTTGTCTTCAAAAGTACATATAATATACATATTTAAAACAGTTTTCATGTTGTAATTTTCCAGATATTGGCACTGAAAACTTGAGAGGGTTTTATAGAGTTTAAAACTTTCTAGTAATCTGGGGGGAGGGAGTACTGTAAATGGCAGACTGGGGAAAAACACCTTGGCAAAATCTGGGAGGAGGTATCATTTGGTCTAATAACATATGCTGCTACTTTGTTAGGGTCTTGACTATATTTAAGAATCACTGCTACGATGTCGTAACTTAGTGCAAAACTTACAACATTATTAGTAATTCAGTTACTCAGAAAGGTTTGTGACTGGGGTCTTTAATTATGACCTTTTTTTAAAGTTACTTGGAGTGTGGGACTTAATTTGATACTCTGATTGGCGATAATAGAGTTTTCTTCTTCTGTGTAGGCTGCCGAAACTGCTAGCTTGGAAGAGCAGTTGCAAGGATGGGGAGAAGTGATTTTGATGACCGATAAAGTTCTTCGCTGGGAGAGAGCCTGGTTCCCTCTGGCGCTGATGAGTGTTGTTTCCTTCTCTTTTCTGTAAGTAGCTTGTGAAAGGAGCCTAGAATACCACTGTACTTTCATGGCTGGCAGCAAGCCTGGTAAGTAAATTAGTAAGACATTTTTAAAAGCCTAATAGGAAGGCTTTTACTCCACACCCATTCAGAAACAGAACCCAAACTTTGTTGAGAAGAAAAACTTCAAGTATTGAGAACAGGAAGTAGCATGAGTCCCGTCCTGCTCAGAGGGAGGAGAGTGCTTTCTGCAAAAGCTGTTTGCCAGCAGTGGTTGCTGTAGTTTTTGCCACACTCAGCTGTATGTCCTTCGTGGTGTGTTCTTATTCCTGCCGCTTAGTTAAATCTGATTATCTCCTTTGGCTTTTTTCCCCAAACTAACAGCAGTATCATTATGGAGAGCTTCTTTCCGTAAGGCAGGCTTTCCTATTCTGCACCTGTGCAGTGGTGTTTAGGATGAATTGGTTTTGCACAGCTCTTATTTGCATTCTCCGTCCTGTCCTTTGAAAAAGGAGGAAAAGGAAGGACTGCTGGTAACTTTCAGTCAACAGGATGGGAGGATGTGGCCTGGCCCTGGATTTGAGATAGAACGGGCTTGCTGAAGGCACTTGTACATGCTTTCATATTACATGGCAGTAGTCAGGCTGACCCCAACCTGCCTTGTACAGATAAGTGTTCATGCCAGCTGTGCAGTTTGCCAGTTGCCTTTGGCTTTGGAGTACGGAGAAGACGAGAGTTACAAAAATAAATGCTGAACCAGGTGAGGCAGGGATAATCAGTCTTTTAATTAATAGAAATTTATGATCTTTAAGGGAGGTGAGGCGGATGGAAATCAAATGAAACTGAAAAGTAATTGCATGAACTTCAGGATATTTTGTTACAAATGATGTGATTATAGCAGAAAAGATCGTGTGTTGAATAATACTTTGGGGAAATAGAACTACTTTAGATTCTGAGTTGTTACTTCATCAAAAAGGAACTTGAATATTCAACACAGTAGCACTGTGCAAGGTGTATAGAAAGACTGGCCCTGCAATGGACTGTGTAATTTCTTTAGTTTTTTTACTTCAGTGTTCAGGAAGTTCTATTAAGTGCAAATAAGTAGCATGGGGCACAACTAAGCATTTACAGACACTTGTACGATGAGCAAGTTTTTGTCCAGTACACGTACTGCTGTGTTAGAGTGATGCATACTTAATATGTGAGACACAACACTGTCCTAATTGGAGATTTATGGTTCCCTGTCCAGAACAGGTTTGGTTAGGTGTCCTGGGTTCAGCTACAGCAGTCATTTTTTCTCCTTCTTAGTAGCTGGTGCAGTGCTGTGTTTTTGACTTTCAGTCTGGGAACAACGCTGATAACACCGATGTTTTTAGTTGTTGCTCAGTCATGTTTACTCTGACCAAGGACTTTTCAGTCTCATGCTCTGCCAGGGAGGAGGGGAAGTCAGGAGGAAGCAGAGACAGGACACCTGACCCAGACTGGCCAAAGGGCTATTCCATACCACAGCACTGGGGAGAGTTACCCGGAAGGCCCAGATCGCTGCTCGGGTCGGGCTGGGTATCGGTTGGCGGGTGGTGAGCGGTTGTGTCCTCTCCCCTTGTTAATTCCCTTATAATTATTATTACTGGTGGTAGCAGTAGTGGTTTTGTATTATACCTTAGTTACTGGACTGCTCTTATCTCAATCCGTGGGAGTTACGTTCTTTTGATTCTCCTCCCCATCCTTCTGGGAGTGAGGGGAGTGAGCGAGCAGCTGTATGGTTCCAAGTTACTGGCTGGGCTTAAACCACAATGTTAGGTCTCACAGGTGAGACACAGCAAATGACAATCTGTAGTGGATCTGAATTCTGTGGCTTGCTTAAGAACCAGCAAGATTAGAGGTTTCATTCTACCTGGTTATTTCATACGTTCACTCACTCATCCTCATCCCCCACTCAGTGGTGAGTTCAGTAGATGTCAGCTTCTGAGAGAGCAATGGTGATGAATTTTTATTCTACCAAACTTCATACTATGCTTACAGTGTTGTAGGATTTTTTTTACCTAATACTTAAAAAAAACAAACCCACAACCCCAAACATGGCCCCCCCCAAATAAAAAAACCAAAACAACCAAAACCCACCAAACTGTTTTTCATCTGTATTTCTCTGTAATAATACTGAAATACTTAAACCTCTCTTTATTAGCAATAGAAGCAAATTTGAATTTTCTTTTTATCTTGGGCAAGAGGGTAGGTCTGCTATTTGCAGACCTGAGCCAGTCTGAATTGGTGGCTAAATATGTGTAGCATTTATCAGTCTGATCTTCAAGAAATAATTTATTTCCTTTCTGCAGGATGATCTACTACTTGGACCCATCAGTTCTTTCAGGCGTCTCCTGTTTTGTTATGTTCCTCTGTTTGGCTGATTATCTTGTTCCTGCTCTTGCACCTAGAATCTTTGGCTCCAATAAGTGGTGAGGAAATAAATGAATTAAAACAGGTTCTTGAGTGTGAATAAATCATGAACTTTTTAAAAAGGGATGTCTGACTTGGAAATATCAAATGACTACTTTATAGAGTCATTGTAGTAAGAAATCTGCAATCTCTGTAAGATAAGAAGTGAGAACACTAGTAAGATGTCCTTCATTCTTATGTGAACTAAATTTGGAGTTAGAAGTAAGTGAGAATTTTGCTATATCTGCTTTAAGATGACTAGTGGATATATGTTCTTGTCCAATAATGAGCTAACATAAAAACTGAATTTATACAGACTGGTGTCAGGTGTGTATTACTTGTGTGTATCGCACTGGTATCAGATTTAAATCAATGATCTCTTGGTTTGAATGGGGTTGCTCCTGGGGAGTCAATTTGAGAGTCAGTGTATGGAAAAATTATGTGGGCAATTGTATTGCAATGCTCAAGAAAGATAAGTATGAAAATAAGAGAAGCAAATGCCAGGGTATGTACCAGATAACTTTTCTACTGATGGAAAAATACTATGGGAGATACTTTTAAATTTCAGATGAGATCTTGAATTCTTACTTCTGGCTTTTTTCCTTTTACAAAAGGACTACAGAACAGCAGCAAAGATTTCATGAGATCTGCAGCAGTTTGGTAAAATCTCGTCGCCGAATTGTTGGCTGGTGGAAACGTCTCTTCACGCTGAAGGAAGAGAAGCCTAAAATGGTATTCAGTCCCAGGAGTTCATCTCTCTTGTCTTAAGATTTTATTTGGTTTGTCTTAAGTGTGGCAAGGGACGTGGTTTGAAACACCAGTTTATTCAGACAAGAACCAGCAGTTCTGGCTGTGACTTAATGCCAGTCACATAGCTTATTCAAACTTGGAGTGGCAAGATACATGACTTGTAATACTGTGCAGTTAGGTGCATACCCTTGGTATTAAAATAAAGCTGAATTGTGTTTGGATAGGACAGGTTTTGGAAACACAGCTTTTTTCTGGTGTACACAAACAGTCCAAAAAAATCAAATCTTGATGATATGTCAGCTTGGGTGCATGAACTACTACTGAGTTTACTGTCCTGAAAACACCTTCAGGTACCGTATGAGGCTGAGGTTGTGTCAGTGGGAGTGGTGTTGACTCTCAGGGATATCTGGACAGAAAAGAACTGGCATCCTGTAAAACTGATGATCTGAAAATCATGAGAACATAGAACTATAGACTCTCTAATGTCAGTTTTGACAAGCGTGTGAATAGGTATCACATGTGGAAGAGCTGAACTTCATGTTAGTATTACATGTTAAAGTGTTGCCAAATACTGAAGGGAAAGGAGGAGAATTCCCAACAGGTCTGTGATAACTGTTCCCTTTTCATTTTTAGTACTTCATGACCATGCTTTTTTCTCTTGCTGTGGTTGCCTGGATTGGACAGCAAGTTCACAATCTCTTCCTGACCTATCTTATCGGTAAGTGTGCAGCATGCAAAACAGAAGTAACATTTTTGCTAGCTGACTGAAACAGTGTGAGGTGGGTAGGAGCAATTTTTTTGAGTGTGGTGATTTTTTTTTTTTTTTTTTTGGTGGTTTTGTGTTTTGTTGGGGGTATTTTTAGGGAGTTATATTTTTCTGTTTAAGGGCTTAAGGGAAGCAAGGGATCACAGGTAACAGAAGCATCTTAAAGGATTGTTAAGTAATACTTGTTTTTTTTCTCTTCCCACCTCTCTAGTAAGTTTCCTGTTGCTTTTTCCTGGACTAAACCAGCATGGGATCATCACAAAGTATGTTGGAATGGCAAAAAGGGAGATTAACAAACTTCTCAAGCACAAGGAAAAGAAAAATGAATGAAAACTTAACTGCTGTTCACTCTTGTAAAAGGTTTCCTGGGGAACAGTTTTGAGAGTTAATGTATAATTTTAGTAGAATTGTATTGCTCACTGGCTTTTTTTTTTTCACTGGCTCCCTGAAGTGAAGATGTCACCTTAGCAACCGCTGTGGGTTTGTGTCTCTTGCTGTGCTGACTGGGGTTCTGCAGCCTGTGGCTGATCTTGTATGAAAGATCCTGTCCTTCGATGTACAGAGCCTGCTCAGTGTCTTCACCAAACTAGGAGGCCCTGTGAATAAATACCTGACTTGACAAACAGCCGAGTTGTAATGTGTGATAGCATTTCTGTAGCTGTGTTCAGTTAATTTGTGGCTACAGCAAGTATGAAAGGCTTAAAGTTTGCTTTTCTTGGGAGATTTGTTACTACTGATCCTTGTGGAATGGGGGGGACATTAACTGAGTAAGAATGATGATAGATGAGGGTGTATATGGAAAGTTGGGGCAGAAGGTGATCTCACTGATCCTGTTTGCTTTTTTTTGGCTGCATATACCCAGTAATCTGTTGAACAGGGGTCTGGAATATATAGATTTGTAGTTCAGTTATTTAGCTGTAGTATAAACTTCAACTCGTTGCACTGAGACTGTAGAAAATGAGTTAAGGTGTGTGTTACCTTAACAGCTGATTGTTTGAAAACCTGCTGTTGTCACAGAGCCATGTAGCATGTTTGGTTTTATGAATGTTGTTGTCTGTAAACAAATCAGATGAATATGCTAGGTTTGTGTCTGTAAATAAGCCTGTCTGAACTGGTTGTGCTTTTCTATGACCTCTCCCTCCTTTTTTAAAAACTGACCTTTTTTTCTTCAAACCGCTAAAACCTGTGTTCATGTTTTAAAAGTTTACTGTTCTCAAATGAACTCTCTTCAGTGTCCATTGTAACTGTTGAATAGGTAAATACAGATTAAAGAGAATCTTCTTTAAGTTCTTTGTTCTTCTTCTTTGTGAATGAACAGATAATTGTGGAAAAATACATCTTTGATTCATGAACTGGGGCTGGAGGTGGTGTTCTAGTGCCGTGGGGTACCCGGCGTGTTTCAAACACCTTCTGTTTGAAATAGATCCCTGTGAAGAGTAACGCTTCTGTCGGCTGTGGCGCTACGCTGGCAGCTCCTGCTGCAGGGGGGAGGGCTCTATGTCACCTGCGGTTGATTAACACTGG
>NW_009930806.1:0-583 GCF_000696875.1 Nestor notabilis
GCCCAGTGTCAGGATTGGCATCATGGCTGGGGGCAGGATTCCTGGAGCACGGCTCTATCCCACCTACCCTCCCTTTTTTCCCTCTTTTTCCCCCCGTTTAGGACATCAAGGACACTCTGGCCAGGTAAGAACAATCCAGGCCTCCGTTTTGGGGCAGAAAAGCTGGATTTGGGGGCTGTGCGTCAGCCGGAGCATCCCAATTCCCCCCCGGTGCTTCCCTCAGGTGCGAGGCGGCGGCATCTCCGGTGGATGATCCCGTTTCCATCTCCATCGAGCTGGAAAAGAACTTCTGCTGCTTCCCTCGGCAATACTTCACCCTGCGGAAGCTCACGCGGCGCCTCATCGGTGAGCGACCCCCTCCCCCCCAAAATCATGCCCTGCCCCCCCTTTATCCACATCCCATTCCTCCTAAATCCTGCTCCGGCCATCCAGGAGAGGTGACGCTGGATCCCGACACGGCTCATCCCAACCTGGTGTTATCCGAGGACCGGAAGAGTGTCCGCTTTGTGGAAGTGGGGCCTCGGGATGTGCCGGATTCCCCGCGGCGCTTCACCATCTATCCCTGCGTGCTGGCGGCTCACGG
>NW_009930806.1:723-2431 GCF_000696875.1 Nestor notabilis
TACGCGGCCACCACCACCCCCTTCACGCCCCTGACGCTGCGGGTGAAGCCGAAGCGAGTTGGGGTTTTTGTGGATTACGAGGCTGGAAAAGTGGCTTTTTACAACGTGACCGATCGCTCCCACATCTACACCTTCACCGACACCTTCACCGAGAAGATCTGGCCCCTCTTCTATCCCGGGATCCGCGCAGGCAGGAAGAACGCGGCGCCGCTCGTCATCCGCTCGCCCACCGACTGGGAATGACCGGGAAGAGCCGTGGCAGAGGGGAGGCGCTTCCACTGGGATTCGGCACTCCCGAGGTCCGGGATGCAGCGATCCCTCCCTGCTGGGATCTGGCTTTCCAAGGTCCGGGATGCAGTGATCCATCCCAGCTGGGATGTGACATCTGGTACCACTGGGATCCAGTGATCCAGCACTACTTGGGTTTGGCTCTTCAAGGTCTGGGATGTGGTGATCCGTTCCTGCAGCTCTCTGACGTTGGTACAACTGGGATGCAGTGATCCATCCCTGCTGGGATTCGGCTCTCCCGAGGTCTGGGATGCAGTGATCCATCCCTGCTGGGATTCGGCTCTCCCAAGGTCTGGGATGCAGTGATCCATCCCTGCTGGCATCTGGCTCTCCAAGGTCTGGGATGCAGTGATCCATCCCTGCTGGGATTCGGCTCTCCCGAGGTCTGGGATGCAGTGATCCATCCCTGCTGGCATTTGGCTCTCCAAGGTCTGGGATGCAGTGATCCATCCCTGCAGCTGACATTGGTACCACTGGGATCCAGTGATCCAGCACTCCTGGGATTTGGCTCTCTGACATCTGGCACCACTGAGACCCAGGGATCCATCCCTGCAGCTGACAGTGATCCAGCACTACTGGGATTTGGCTTTCCAAGGTCTGGGATTCAGCTCTCTGACATCAGGCACCATCTCACCAGCACCAGACTGGATCTGGTTGTGGCAGCACCAGTGGCAGGGGAGGGGCAGAGCCGTGTCCCTTTGTCCAGGTTTCCCCATGTCCCTTTATGTCCTTCTGCGTCTCCTCAGCTCCATCCATGTCCTTCTGCAGCCCCACATCCATCCATGTCCCTCTGTCCGTCTGTCTCCCCACATCATCCATTTCCTTGTGTCCTTCCAGGACCCTTCTCCATGTCCCCACATCATCCGTGTCCTCATGTCCTTCTGTTTCCGTGTCTTCACATCATCCATGTCCCTCTCCATGTGCCCCTGTGTCTGTATCCTCTCATATCCATCCATGTCCCTCTACATGTCCCTAAATCCCTGTGTCCATGTCCCCACATCACCTGTGTCTCTAGGCCCATCTGTATCCTCCTGTATCCATCCATGTCCCTCTACATGACCCCAGATCCCTCTGTGTCCATGTCCCCCCATATCCATCCATGTCCCTCTATGTCCCCACATCATCTATGTCCCTCTACATGTCCCTACATCCCTCTGTGTCCGTGTCCCCATGTCATCCCTGTGTCCATGTCCCTTTATCTGTGTCCCCACATCATCCATGTTCTTCTACATGTCCTTACATCCCCCTGTGTCCATGTCCCCCCATCATCCATGTCCCATGTCCCTGTGCCCATGTCCCCACATCATCCATGTCCCTACATCCCTCTGTATCCATGTCCCTTTATCTGAGTCCCCCATCATCCATGCCCCATGTCCCCACGTCATCCATGTCCCTGCCCCTCCGTGTCCCTTCCTCTCCC
>NW_009930807.1:0-246 GCF_000696875.1 Nestor notabilis
TTGTGATTTCCGCAGGGAGAAAGGGATGGTTCCCGGCGCCGCTTCCCTTGGGAGCGGGGATGGGACGAAGCTCTCGTTGCACGAAGTGCCCCTTCACCAGGTGGGAGGAAGACGGGCGTTGGGGAGCCAAGGCAGCGGGGAGCGCACACATGGGTGTCTGCGTGTCCGGGCTGCGATGGCGCGTCACACCGGCCTGCTCTGGTCCCTCTTCTCGGCGTCTTGAACTCTCTGTTGGTTTCCACTGAG
>NW_009930807.1:404-1420 GCF_000696875.1 Nestor notabilis
TGGAAAGTGTTAGCAGGGTGAGCGGGTGGTAGACCTGGACACGGAGCTGTCCTGCTGCACTGCCACGTAGCCCCTGCGTGGAGGTGGGCTGGGAGAGCTGCTCAGCGACCCATCCAAGGCTCCCGTTGGCCGTGGCTGCGGCGTCTGGAACACTGAACATCCTGGGAGCCGCTGCAGGGGGACCTGGGCTTGCTCTGCTGTGCAGTGGAGTGCTGGGAGCTGTTGTCATCTCCTGCCTGTGGTGTGTCCCTGCAGGTCACCTCCCCTGGGCTTTTGGAGGGTGTGATGCGTGACGTTCTGTTTCTGGTCTTATGAGCATCTTGGCATCCAGCTTATGGGCTCTGGAGAGCAGAACGTCCCTGCTTGGAGACATGGGGTGCACAAGCCCCACGGGTGGTAGGTGTGGGGAGGGTGACAGCACGCTGTGCTTGGCTGTTCATCCAGTCCACTTCCCACCTTTAATCCTGTGCCTGGTGCGGTGGTAAGGAATACTACATGTTGCCTTGGCAACAGCAATTAAACCAGAGAAAGGGTATGACATTTATTTAGCGTGGTGGATGGAGCTGACATCTCATTATTAGTGTCTGTCTGCGACTCCCCCTGAGTGGAGAGAGACAAAACAGCAGGCTGGCTGCTGGCTGCAGGGCGGGAGGCGAGGGCTGCCCGGCCCTGTGCTGCTTAAACCATGGATGGGAGCTTCCTCATGGAGACCGCCGTGGCCTCTGCGAGCTCCACAGCACATCTGCTGTGCTGGTGTTGGGTACCAGGCTCTGCTCCCTCTGCTCTTCCTCCGGGGGCTGTGTGCTTGGAGCAAGTGCAGCTTGTGTTGATGGGAGGAGAGCTGAGCGTTGTGACGTGCCTTTCTGCTGGCTTCTGGTAGAATAAACCTGGAGAAGAGAAGGCTCCTGAAGGGGACACCTTAGAGCAGCTCCAGTGCCTAAAGGGGCTGCAGGAAACCTGGAGAGGGGCTTTGGACAAGGGCCTGGAGGGACAGGCCAAGGGGAATGGCTTTGAAC
>NW_009930807.1:1552-16469 GCF_000696875.1 Nestor notabilis
TGGTGTAGGTTGCCCCTGCCTGTGGCAGGGGTTGGAGCTGGAAGAGCTTTAAGCTCCCTCCAACCCAAACCGCTCTGATTCTCTGACATGGAACAACAGGTTCTGTATTATTTAATTAGTTAACAGTTAATTATTTAGCAGTAATTAACTGAAATTTGCAGTGGATGGGACATTCTTTTGCCTGGTGCTCCCTGCTCATTAGGCCCATTTTGCTTGTGCTCTGGTTTTCCTTCTTCTCTGGACTGACTTCAGGTTAAGTCAGGAGCTTGTGCAGGCTCCAAGGAACAGTAGAAAGGGCCAGCTGCAGACATCTCTTTCCCCCTTTCCCACTGGAATACATCTCTTACATAAACCTGCATATTCTCATTCATTAGCCCGTGCCTGGATTGCTTCAGCCTTGGCTCTGGGTGATCTCCTGGGTCCTCAGGGGCAGGAGAGCTCCTCTGGGGCTGGGGCCAGCACGGGTCAGGCTTGGGAAGCCACACCATGTCTGTCATCCTCGTGTGGCAGCTGAGTGAGTCAGTGGAGACAGGGGCTGATTAGAGAAGGTGGATAAACAATAAATGAAACTCGCCCCAAGCGCTGCAGTGAGCGAACGGGGTTTGGTATTTGGTTGTTGCCATGGTTAATGCATTTTTATTTTTAAGAAGTCCTGCTCTGCAGCAGAGCTGCAGGTTGAGATGAGTTGTGCTGTCACCGTCGTCTTCCTTCTCGCTCCCCCATATGGTCATAATAAATCAAACTAATCCTGAAAGCTGCCAGATTGACTATTTGTCAGCAGGCTGCAGGGGAAGGAGTGGAAGTACGACTTTCTGAGGAATCCCATTTCCTGTTATGCAGGATAAAAGCACAACCAAATCTTCCCTGTTTTCTTTGGAGCTTTTATCAGATGGAACGCGCCTTCTTTAAAAACCCAACTATCTGCTTTGAAAGGGTGTTGGATTTTCAACTAAAAATACTCTTCTTGCAACCCAGGTCCCTCCCCTCCTTTTTCAAGCCTCATTCTTAATAGAGGAGAATCCTGTGGTACGTTTTCCACCTCCTCCAGGTAATTGCATACAAGAATAGGTGGGGGAGCAGGGATTACCCGTGATGTACAGACTGTTCTGCACCCTGCCTGGAGAATGAGTGGTGTGAAAAGCTGAATGGGCTAGGAAAGTAAACAGTTGTCTTGCTTATTCTCCTGAAAAAGCCTTAGTTTATATTTAGCTTGCCACTCTGCAAGTAGTTTTAAGTCTTAAAGACAAGGCCTTCAGGGAGACAAAGATCTGTGTGCCAGAGGAGCTCCTTCCTCCCCACGAACCTCTCCTCTCTGCTGCCAAAATGTCATCCTCCTCTTGTGGCATCCTGGCATCGCCGTGGAAATACCTGGGTTTGCATAAATTCAGGACTTCAGAGGAGTTTGGGGCTGGTTTTAGTGCAGATAGTGTTGGTCCTTGCCACATTTGCTCATCAAATCCAAATCAATAACGTCTGTGCCTGTATTCTGCCTGTTTTCAGAGTATTACTAAAAGCTGTTGTTGACCAAAGCCAGCTCACTCACTGATGTCCCACTGTCTTCTACTTGATATATTGTTTATTTTCTAATAGCTTAAATGGTTGTCACTCTGTGGCTGTTGACTAATCCCATCATCATATATCATAGGGACAACAGGGAGCCTCTCTTCCTCCCACCCTTCAAGTGCGGTGCCCCCGCTACGCAGCCGTATTGGTTGGTTGTGGCTAAGTGACACGGAGCGATTGGGAAGCGCAGTGTTTCTGCAGCCTGGGTTGGTTTTCTGTGTGCCCCTGGTTCCCAGCTCTCAGGCTGTGGGTGCCGGTGCCAGGGTTTCACCCTGCACTGGCAGAAAATTGGAAATTAATTTAATGTTGGTAGGATTTGAAAAATTCATGCTGATCGCTTTAAGTGTTCTGGAGGCCAAGTGAAAGAGAAAAGGCCTTTGCGGAGCTGTCAAAACTCTTCAGGCAAAATGAAGATGAGGATGATAAGCTGCAGGTTTGTAATGAAAGCTGCTATTTGCAGAGGGACCTCCTGATGCCTCTCGAGCACCCGGGACAGCCTTTTCCAAATGTTCCTATATCAAAAGTAAACAGATGGCTTTAATGCAGCATTTCTTGATTGCCTGCATCGATCTCTTCTGAAAAGGGTATTACTAATCGCTGGGGACCATTTTCTCTCCTTTTGAAGATAAAAGCAGTGATGTGCAGAAGTGCTCTCGTGCTCCGGAAGCCTCTGGCTTGATCCTTCATATTCAGAGCAGGTTTAATGCTGCTTTCCTCTTGCCTTCATCTTCCTTCTTGGTGTTCAGGGAGATGAGATCTATGTGCCACAGGAGCTCCCTCCTCCCCACCAGTCCCTCCTCTCTGCTGCCAAAGCATCATCCTCTTCTTGTGGCATTCCGGCCATTGCTATGGAAATACCTGGGTTTGCTTAAATCTCAAACTTCAAAGGAGTTTGGGGCTGCAAGTTGCACTTGGTTTCAGTGCGAATAGTGTCAGTCTTTGCTAATCAACCCCCAAATGATTGTCAGTGTAACGTTTAGCATCACGGGAAACAGAAGCTTGGTGGTGTGATGGGTGCAGAACAAAACAGGGTAAAGCTTCTAGCTCTGCTGTTGGAAGCAGAGAAGTGACTAAAGTTTGTCCTGAAATGCTGCAGTGTGTTTATTGAGCATCTTACAGCTCGTGGTGCCAGCAGATGGTATGGAAATCTGCACTTGACAAGCACAACAGGAATAGAAGCAGCTATACCATGGTCTTAAATTAGTATTGTATGGATGGAGTTTTTGGCCAGAAGTTGATGCCCTGTGGAGAAAAATCTGGTTGCAAAATACTGTCAGCAAATAGACATCACTGGGATCATTCCCAAGGGTTTCCCAGGAGCTCCATGTTGTGTTATGGACCCTTCCATTGAATGTCTTGGTGATTTCTTTTCCAGCTAACTGCCCAAGTATCCAGAGCTGTTCTTCCCCAGGGAGACTCAGCTTGGTTCCCAGTGTGAGTACACGTGGTTCCTGGGGAAGGTCTGCTGGCTGGCCTGGCGATCCCATGTGTGCCACATGGAGGTGCAGGAGGTGCTGTGATTTATTTAGTGAGTGATGATACATAATTAAGTAAGACTTCTAGAAAAGCCAGAGGTCCAGTTGGTAGGGTTGTGAGTGATGTTTCTGTGGCAGCAAGAATCTGGAGCTGATAAATGGCTTTAAAGCCAAGTGCATGTGAAGTGGATGGTGACATTGGAGCTGTCCCTGTGCTGTGCTGTCCCCCTGCGGTGCAAGGGGCTGTGTTCCCTCTTGGTCCATCAGAATGGCTGGGCAGACTCCTGGAAGTCTGTGGATAAATAGTGCAAGGCCAGGTTGGACACAGGGGCTTGGAGCAACCTGCTCTAGTGGGGAGGTGTCCCCGCCTGTGGCAGGGGTTGGGACTGGATGAACTTTAAGGTCCCTTCCAACCCAGACCAGTCTGGGATTCTATGGGAAGTGGCAGAGCTCGGCTGCAACTTGTGATGGTGCTGGAAAAGTCCGTCTGGCGCCTGGTTTTGGAATAATCGGGGGTTTGTTGCTGGGAAGATAAGAAACTACATCTTGCCACATTGAGCTTGATAATGTGAATTTTATAAACAAGTCTGCTAAAGAAGGATGTTATAGCAACAACAGGCAACAGGCAGACATTTCATTTTCAAATGAGAAGATAAATCTGGTTTGTGAGGGGTATTAGGCTGAGAAGTTCTGCTTGAGCTGAAAGAGTGGCTTTTAGCTGCAGCACAGGCTGCATGGTCTGAAGTGGCAGGTTCGGGGTGGGCCGGGCTGGGATACCATGTTTGTTCAGCCTGGAGAAGAGAAGGCTCCTTAGGGGGAGACCTTACAGCAGCTCCAGTGCCTAAAGGGGCTCCAGGAAACCTGGAGAGGGGCTTTGGACAAAGGCATTAGCGTTGGAAGGGAGCTCCAGGTTTCTTGTCAGCCCCCTTTGGTGCTGTGCTTCAATACAAATGCCTTAATAACCACAGAAAGGCTTTGCAAGAAGCGTGGCAGGAGGACTGTGTCTGCAAACACCACTGTATAATCTGGAGTTCAGGGTGTATGGTGACTTGCCTTGCAAAATCCAGCCAGGTGAAACAGCGCTGGGAGTCAATATTGCCTTAGACTAATTAAATGCAGTTATTGCTTTGCTCCTGATCTCTGTTATTGTAACTGATGCAATATTTGGCTTGCTCCACCAGTGTAAATGACAGCAGGGACCGGGCACGGTTGTGAAGCTCTGCTACAGGAAAAGGGGACTTTCAGATGAAGTGTAACCCTGGGAATTTTGTAGCAGACATCTCAGCCTGCATCCTGCATGAGGCCTGGGAGCTGTTGGATGGGTGAGGGTTTGGGTTTGGCTTTGAAGGGGAAAAGAGGCAGTTAGTCAAACAAAGCTTCAGGAGCAATGTTGTGGCTGTGATGGAGCTGGTGAGGCCAAGGGGATCCAAAGGAAAGGCTGATACCTCTGGGATCAGGAGTCTCGCTGGAGGTATGAGGCTGCAAGCTCAAATCCCTGCTCTGAAGTGGGTGCATCAGGATTCTGGATGCTCCTGATGAACACCATAACCCAAGGACTCTTCTCAGTGCCTGTCACTCTTGGATCCAGGTTTGGAGATGGGGAAAGAAGGAAAACGAATGGTTTTCCATGTAATTCAGGCATGCACATGAGGCAAAGAAGGACGAGCTCACTTGTTCACGAGCCAGTGACTCAGAGGGTGATGATGAGACCAGCTTATCTTCTGTGGTGGGTTTGGAACTGCAATTAACACTGCTGAGTTTGTGTGGACACCTTGTTCCCCTCTCCCAGAGCAGGGGTGGCTTGTCCTGTGCTCACAGCTGGAGCCAGGAGGAGAGGTTTGGTTGTTGTGGAAAACTTGATGATAATCCTCTGGAGTTTACCTACAGCTAAATTATTAGTTGCTGGTTTAATTTCCTTCCTAATAAAAGAAGAGCAAACATCTCATTTTCCTTAGGCTGGCTTTAGATAAAGAGCGGGCAGCCTCATTTGTTGAGATTGTTCTGGCTAGAATATGAGAATTAGCATTAAAATGCTGGAATGCATCATATTTAGAGGCTGTTCAGATCTTCTCTGTGGAGCGAGCCAAACATGGGTTCACTGGAGCTCTTCATCCCCACACTGCCACAAACCTGCTTCTGGGTGGGAGAGTCCTTTGGGACAATAGCATAGGAGACCTGCCAGGAGTTTTGGGGTTCTCTGGTTGGAGCTGTCCTACAGATGCCAGCTGAAAGGGCTGTCAAACAGTGGAACAGGCTTCTCAGGGCAGTGCTGGAGTCACCGTCCCTGCACGTGTTCACACCCTGTGTAGACAAGGCCTCGGTGCCAGGGGTTAGTGGTGGCCTTGGCACTGCTGGGGAACGGTCAGACTGGATGATATTAAAGCTCTTTTCCAACCTAAATGATTCTACGATTCCATGTCAGGTGAGTGCCCTTGTTGCAGTGCCCTTTCCACTTCTATTTCTTGAGCTCTGTTTGATTTGTTGTGTTTAGCGCGATAACCTCAGTCGACACCGTGTGGTTTGGTTTGCTTCTTAATCTCAGTGAGTAATTTTCCACTATGCTGTGTCTCTTGGAAGGGTTTTCTCACTGCCCTGGGAGCACAGGTTGGTTGTGCTGTGTTGTGCTCTGCAGGCACTCACTCACCAGCTGCTCCCTGGTCCTGCAGTCGCTGTGACCACGGGTATTGCATTGCAACAGTGAGAGGATGCTCGTGCCAAAGGTGGCTGGCAAATATTGCACTGCTTAAACTGGAATATATTCAAATGAGAATATTCAAATCATAATTAAAAGCTGTGAAGCCTGAATGAGGGTTGTAGTTACTCCCTTCCGTGGTGTTCAGCATATGGCAGCGGTACAAAACTGTAGACGAGGCATAACAAAACCAAGAGCTTGCTCCCCTCCCCTCACCTTGCCTGAGGGTGCTCTGGTAAGGCCAAGCCGCCCTGGGAGCTGCCCTGATGGCTCGGACGTGTGGGGAGATGCTTTGGCTTTAGACAGGACTTTTTGCCTTGATCCATATTCGTAAAAGGATTTCCTTTATTGAGCTGTCAGCTGTGCATAACTGACCTTGATTGTATCTTGCAGAGGAGCTGAATTCCCCAAATGATGCTATTAAATGCAAGGTTTGCTTGGCCAAGGCTGGACCTCCTGGTTTTTTTCTCCTCCCTGTGCCTTCAGAAAGAACATCCTGATAAGCAGAACTGCTCTAACACCCACATCTCTGCACCATGAACCCTTTCCCTTGTAATTTCTGAAACCAGAGTGAAAAGCAAGATGTTACAGTGGCACCAGAAGAAGCGATCTGGGCACGCCAGCAGCTCAGTGTTTAAAAGGAAAAGCAGTTGGGAATTGAACATGGTGGGCAGAGCATGAGGCCATCAGTTTAGAGCTGCCTCCTCCATTAACAACACCTACTTCTCCAGCACTTTCTGAGCAAGGCTCAAGCCTCCCTGAACACTAAACTCCACGTGTCTCACGTGCAGCTCCCACATCCTACGGAGGTGTGGGGGTAACCTCTCAGAGCTGCTCTGCGTTCCCTGCTCACCTCTGCCCTGATCACAGGACCATATTCCCCCCCATCATCCAGCTTTAAAGGTGTTTCATGTGGAATCCCACCCTGGAATCCCACCGTGAGCAGAATTCCCCCAACCTGTGGGCACTGGGAGGAGCCATTTGTGTTGAGAGTGGTGGTCCTGGGGCTCCTCAGGCTCCTCTGTGGAGCAGGCAGGCAGTCCTGGGAGCTCCTCTGGGGCTGCAGTCTGTCCTCTGCACCTGAGCCAAACTCCCATCTTGTCCGTGCAAAAATTAAGCTCCCAATTTATGTGGGTTCCTATTTATTTTCTTCCCCTCATCGTGCCCCTGGTGTGACAGCTTCTGTTTGACTAATGGCACTGAAATGAGTGCCAGTAACGTGGTGTCTCTTACCTGAACGATGCTCGATTCCCACAGCTAGTTCTCTGCTCATAGTTTTCCTACTCTGAAGTTTCTCAAAACCAAAACAAGCCTTTTTTGTTATACCTGGCTTTTTGAGATAGCTTCCTTCAGCCACGAAGCAAGCAGAGCATCTCCACCACATATCTCCTCGCTCTGGTCTATGGCTGAAATGTCAATGTTTTCTCTAACGGGGCCTCTGCTCAACAGGTAAAACAGATCATGGAGGAGGCGGTGACGAGGAAGTTTGTGCACGAGGACAGCAGCCACATCATCTCCTTCTGTGGTGAGTGCCTGGTGGCAGGATGTTGGCGTGGGCTGGGGCTGGAGCACCCTCTCCATGCTGGGATCCAGGGCTGTGGTACGTGTGATTCCAGCACTGGGGAGGTGGTTGGTGCTGGAGGAGGATGAGTTGTTCTGGCAATGGTCTGAGTCCCTGAGGCCTTTGCTTTGTGCTTAAAATACACGGAGATGTGTCACGAGGGCGGGGTGTTGGCACTGTACTTGGGAAATACTAGAAATAATGTTTTATTTTTAATTCCCTTGAGAAGTAATTCAACAGAAAGTCTAAATATTTCTTTGCTGTGACAGAACAGGAATTTATGGAGAGGAGCCTCCAGTCTGCCCCAGTGCAGGAGCAGAGAGGCTGGAGGCTGCGAAGGAATTGTAAGTGGAGTTGGTGGGAGATGTGCTCTGCTACTGCGCCGGTTTCAGGCTTGGTCCCTGGCAGCTGTGCTTCACACTTAAGCTGCTTTCTTCATCTCTGTTTCTGCTTCTGGTGTGACAGTTTTGTGAATGTGGAAGTGTTTCAGAATGGATCCGTCAAAATCTTGGCAGAGATTTTGTGTTCTAAAACCTCCCCGAGGAGCTGCTGGCTTTTGCCTGTGACACGTGTCCTGCGTGCGCTTTGGTCACCGTTCACAGGGGAGGGTGAGCGTCTGCCTCAGACCCAGTTAATGCCCAGGTAAAGCAGCTTCTTCAGCAGGTTCAGCCACCCCATCTGCCTGGCTCAGGCTCGGGGGGTGTGATGACATTCAAGCCTGAAGTGCTTACCCTGCTGTCCCTTGGATGAGTGAGGAGGCTGTAGCCCAGGAGCTCTGGGCATGGGACAGGCCCTTTGTGCGAGCTGCTGCATGGATAAGGAAATTCCTTAGCCCTTCGGGGGTGGATGCAGGTGGGATGGAGCTGGGGCCATGGGGGCATTAATCATACACATGAGCTGTGATTTCTGTGCTCTGGCAGTGTCAAGTGTTTACCTGCTCACCCAGAGCTTGAGACTGTGCTTTGACAAGGTGCGTGGTGCCCTCCATCTGCCTCTGCCTCCTCCCTGGCAGCTGTCTGAGAGATAGACACTGGTTTTGGGAGACACAAATGACCACTATGGAAGAAGAAAAGTCCCTTGGTGCCCTCTGGCCTCCCTGTAGCTCTGCTGGAGGAAGCTGTGCTCCCTCTGCCCGCTCACCAGTTTTCCAGCCGTGGCTCCCATGTTTTCCGCCTGGTGCCGGCGCTCCCAGCTCCCGGTAGTGTCTATGGCAACAGAGGGTGATGGCTGAGCACAAGGGCTGCAGTGCTGGTGCTGCACAGCTCTGCCATGGACTGCAGGTGATGTGTGTTCTCCCATGTCCTGAGCATTCCGAACAGCCATGGCCTTCCTGCTCATCCTGGTCCTGCAGGTTTGTAGGGAATCCCTGGAGCAGATCCCGGCCACCTCCTTGGCCCTTGTGCTGTGCAATATGAACCCCTGAGACCAGGGTCCTTCCCAGGCCAGCAGTTGCCTCTGCAAAGCTCATAGATGGCAGAACCAAACCGTGTTCCTTCCTGCAGGGCACAGAGCTGCTGGGAAACCCTCCCTGCTTTCTGAAGAGAAGCAGCGTTAAGGGAGGGATGCTGGTTGTCCCTGCAAACCTGAGAGGGCCTTGGGAGGGAGCACTCCAGGTTGAGCAAGTTTCTTTAAAGGGCAAAGCAAGAAACTCCCCTGTTGTCCTGCGCCTGAAGCCACCGGGGAACCTCTGCTCCAACACCAGGAGCCCTGGATCCCAGGTGAGGGGATGGCAGCCTGTGCCCGTCCGGAGCCTGATGCTCTTGCTGTGCCCATTGCTCTCAGCAGGGCTGTTTGCTGGGGTACAGGCACATCAGCACGCCCAGGCTGGGGCCGTGGGGCTGCTGCTGAGCAAAAACTGCCAGCAGCGCGTGGAGGGGACCAGAGCTCCTCAATTCACAGAGAGCTGAAGGGCAGCTTCTAATGTGGAGGCTGGGAAGAAAATGAGAGGAGTGATGACAACTGCCTTTTGAAGGCGTTGCTCCGAGAAGGCTCGTGCAGCACTGTCACCACTGAGTAAGGCTGTAGCATCCACAGACACAGGAACAAAACAGAAGTGGAAGGGAGCTGTGAGGTCTTGTTCTCTGCTTTGGAGAGCAGAGATGCTGCCACCTTCCTTTTCTCTTGGGCCCTCGCACAAATGACATGCAGATGCCTGTTCCAGGCCCGTGTGCCTTTGTATGCAGAATGGCATCGAAAGAGCAGAACAGGCTTCAAGGTGTGACTCATTTTCTGCTTTTCTGTGCAGCACGAGGCTTCACAGCCTGGAATTATTTATAGGCTCCTGCGGCTCGGAGCTGAGGCATCCAGGCACGAGGGGCTCCATGGCTCCTTCTGGCTTCTTAATGATGCTGCTGCACTTCCAGGGGCTTCTGGTGTCTGCACCTTCTGCTGTTGCCCTCTCATTGGAATGGTCTGTGCGCCTTCCTCGGTGTTCTGGCTCTGCATGAGAGGTCAATTACGTCTCTCCCTGCCAAGCAGAGCGTGCTGCGAGCCTGGCTCTGGCTGGGCAGAGCTGCCCTTTCCTCTGGGGAGAGCTGCCTTCCTCGCAGAGCCCTCCTCCTCCTCCTCCTCTGCGCAACCAGTGAACCTCAGAGCCCTGTGATGAGCCCAGTGGTGTGGCAGGAAAAGGCAGCTGCCCCCAGCGGCCCCGCTCTGCCTCAGGGGAAAGGCTGGAAGCAGACAAACACGAGTTGGCATCTGTCACCTTCACACTGCTCTGGGATGCTGATGAGGAGCTGGCGGCAGGGCTGGGAGCCTGTGTGAGCCGAGGGTCTGTTGTCCATATCAGTGCTGGGTCTGCCTTATTGCTCAACCCGAGTGGTCTGAATCGTGCCAGGCCAGGGAGCTCTCAGAAATATCTGTAGTCTGTTGCCAGGAATCAAAACTCCCTCCTCACCTGCGTGTAGCTGCCCAGAGCCCCTGCGCCGTGTGTCTCTGCTGTACCTGTGTCCTATGGGATGGGGAGAATCTCTTCAGTGTCTCTTTGCAGTGGTGACTGTAGGTTATGAACTAGGCTCAGAAAATCACAAGGTTAAGAAAGAAACTACCATTACTGCTGCATTGAGCGTGAACAAGGTGCTCTCTTTATGTGCTGAAGCCTCTAAAGCCCTTGGGAAAGCACAGGGAGAGTTTTTCCTAAGAATACTGCACATTTACATGTTGTTTTGCCAGCAGGAATAGAGTCTGGAAGAGGATGAGGCCATGGTGTTGAGCAGAGGTGCTGATGACTGCTGTGTCTTGCTGGAGTGAGCTGGGAGGCCTTTTGGCCATCAGGATGTGGCTGGCAGCACCTCGGATGCTGCCTGTTCCGCAGTGAACTCGGGCCTGGCACTAAGCAGGGCAGAGATAATGAGAGCATCTCACAGCCCCAGGAGCTGATGTTGATGGGTCTGCATGCAGTGGTCCTTTCTCATGTCTCCAGAGTTGTTCAGCTGTAGGAAGAAAGCCTGTGCAGGCGAGAGGTGGATCAGCATCTGCTGGGCTGCTGCAGGGGAGGCTCAGCGTGGCTGGCTCTGCTCCTGGGGAAGGAGGGGTGCTGGTGCACCAGAGAGCTTGTCAGACCCAGATCAATACCCTGCAGAGCTGTGGGTCTGTGTAATTTTCCAGGGCTTTGATCAGCCTGTTTAATAAGTCTGTGTTTGACACCAGACATCCATCCTGAGCATCCCAGGGGACTCCAGCACACAGACTGCTGGACGTGTGCGTATCGTTCTGTGGAGTCATTGCCGTCACCCATCACCAGCAGAGCCAGATCCTGGGCTGCTGCTCGCTGTGGAGCTGGGCAGGGAGCTGGTGCTGAGCACTTGCTGTGGTTTGTGCTGCTGCACTCACCAAACCACAGTGCAGGTAAGTACCGGTGCAAGGCTTCGCCTCACTCCCTGCACCAGCAGTGCCCCTGCTAGTTGGCTGTTGCATGTCTGATGAGGACGCTTTCCTGAAGGCCAGCTGGGGAGGTTCTGTGCCTTAAAATGTATTGTCTGGGAAGTTTCACATCCCGTCCTTCCATCTCGCCTGTTGATGGAGGATGTGGCTGGACTGATGTGCGCACTGGAGAGGAAGAGGGGCTCGTGTGTTGAGTGAGCAGAGGGACCTCAAGTCTGGTGCCCTTCCACAGTGACCCTGCGAAAGCCACCCTCTGTCCAGTGGCCCCAGCAACACTCGGCTTCAAGCTGTTAAACCACAAGCTGTTTATTCCCATAAGCTGGACCTGAGTGACTTTGCATGAGCAGCTCCTGGTTGTGTGATCACTTATGGCCACACGATGAGCCGGTCCCTGCTCTGCTGGGGACACCACAGCGATCGTGCTGACACAGACCTGGCAGCAGGATGTCACCTCCTTGTGTGCTGAGGTTCTCCAGCATTAGCATTGATCTGTTTGCATTGAGGTTGTTGTGTAGCAGAGGCGGATCCTGGTGTTTTGGAACAGAGGCTGGGAGCACAGTGATCAGAGTCCTCTCTCCTGCTCTGTTTTATGAATGAGCAAAGTGCTCCAAGAAGCCCTGACCCAGGCTGCTCACTGCTGGTGGCACGGAGGTGCCACCTCTGTGGGCTGAAAGCTGCACGTTCCCATTTCATCACCAGTCCAGGAAGGGCTCTTTAGGCTGTTGGTTGGTCAGATAAGTGAGTACAAGACAATTTAGGCTGCCTGACTAGTCCCTTAGGTGGCTTCATGGAGACTCTGGATCTATATCAGCAGGCACAAGTTAACTCTCCTTTGAAGTACTTACATCTTGGCACATCCACTGTTCACATTTACTTCCATCCAGCTTGTTACTTTGTTCAGATTAGCAGAACTTCCAATAGGCTTCACCAACCTTGGTTTTTCTTCCTCTGTTTTGCAAAGCTAAAATGGTGCCTCTGTTCAGCAGAACTGATGCCTCTGCAGGCAGAAAAGCCGTGTTCTGCAGGCAGAAAAGCCATGGTCTGCAGGCAGAAAAGCCATGGTCTGCAGGCAGAAAAGCCGTGCTGCTGCCTGCTGCTTGGGTCAGAAGACATCTGCATTCCCTAATCTCCTGTCTGCTTAGGCAGGAGCGGAACATGGCACTGGTGTCCTCTTGGGAAGCGTGTCTGCTCTGGAGTAAGGGCACAGCTGCAGCAGGAGACCGGCTGTTGGGATGTGAGCTCCAGCTTCTCCTGCTGCTCCAGTGATGTCTTTCCTCTGTTGCAGCGGCGGTGGGGGGCTGGGGCTTTCTTTGGGTGGCACGGCGCGCCGAGCAGGAGACCGGCTGTTGGGATGTGAGCTCCAGCTTCTCCTGCTGCTCCAGTGATGTCTTTGCTCTGTTGCAGCGGCGGTGGAGGCCTGCGTCTTGTTCGGCTTGAAGCGGCGCGCAGCGGGGTTCCTGCGCAGCAACAAGATAGCAGCTCTCTTCATGAAGGTGGGGAAGAGCTTTCCCCTGGCAGAGGAGCTCTGCAGGAAGGTGCAAGACCTGGAGCAGCTCATCGAGAACGCGTAAGGCACCAGCACCGCTGTCACCGCTCAGGTCGCTGTGGTTTGGGGTGGGAGCGTGGGTTGGGTATGGCTGTGGATCGCAGTGTCCAACTTCAGCCTCTGCAGCAGGGATTGCTCCTTCGGTGGAGCAGGGCCCTGTCCTGGGCTTTTGATAGCTTGACTGAATGAGTTGCTTTTCTAGTGAGTTGTGGTTTAAGCTGGGATGGACAAGTTCTTACTTCCTCGTGCTCGGGGACAGCTCAGCCTGTTTGCTCCTGAACTGTCACAGCTGATGGACCAGAGCACTAAGCCAGCTGGAACCAAATTTGGTCTGCCTCGGTGTGCAGGGCTTCAACCTGCAGTAATTCAGCTTCTGTCTGGGAACTGCTTACTCATCCTTGGACAGGAACCAGGGAGATGGATGGAGCTGCCTGGGGGCAGAAATCTTTAGTGCTGTCCTAAGATAAGCTGTTTTGCTTGTGAACTGCTGTCCTCAGGCGCCAGTGGAAAAGGAGTGTGGGCTGGAGGACCCTGCTGAGGCAGAGGCTTGTACAGTGGGAAACTGATTTACTGAAGTCTGGTTTCAAATGCAGATGTGGGTCTTCTGGAGCAGGGGGTGGAAGAGATGAAGGGACGGGTGTCCAGAGCCCTGTTCCCCTGCGGTTCCCTGAGCACCAGTCAGCAGCACTGAGACATGGCCTCATGTCCCTCAGGGTGCTGTGGGTGCCCCGGGCTCCTGCAGTGCTCAGTGATGTTGTTGTCTTTTCCCTTGTACCTCTAAAGACGAAATCAAGTCCAGGGCATCCCGGAGAATGTGCGCAAGATGCCGAAGCTGCCCAACCTGTCTCCTCAAGCCATCAAGCACCTCTGGATCCGCACAGCCCTCTTTGAAAAGGTCCTGGATAAGATCGTTCATTACTTGGTAGAAAACAGCAGGTGAGTGCTGGCAAAGACCCCCTGTTTCACCGTCCCAACTCAATAGCAGCATCTGCCCCTTCTGATGGGGCTGGAGGTGCTGCTGCCTGAGCTGTGTCCAAGTGGGCCAGAGAATGGGACAGGCCAGTTGTGTCACTCTGTGCCCATCACGGGGAGTCTGATACCTGCTGCTGGTGGCCACCACACAGTCCCTCAGTTAAAGACAGGCCACACTTGCTCTATGATGGCTGGGTTGTCAGGGACTGCATTGGCCTTGTCTTCTGGAAACTGCATGCTGGGGTGTCCTGTCCTGGGGAAGTGTCATCTCCAGGCCTGGGGGGGGATGTTGTTAGGAGATGGTGGTGCTTGCAGTGTGCTGCTGTGGGCATCTGTTCCCCAGGAGCTTCACAGCCAGCAGGAACAGCCCCTTAAGGGCTTCTTGTCCTCTCGCCATCGAGGAATGATACAGAAAGAGAAGGGCATCCCAGTGATTTAAAACCGTTGCGTAGTCCCTGGGGATTGAAGTGCTACAGATCCTGCTTTTATTTCTTCTAGTAAGTTCTATGAGAAAGAAGCTCTCCTGATGGATCCTGTGGACGGGCCAATTCTTGCATCTTTATTGGGTAACACTTTCCTCTTGTCCTGCTTTGATAGCTTGCTTTCCAAACCTGTATTCCCAGTTCTGTGATCTGGGATGTGAAATGCAGTTGTTTTCTGGTAAGAACTTCAGAAAACTTCACAGCCCTGGCCAGGGAGCACTTTTCAAGACCTCCTGGTGTGCTGCTGCTGAGCCGTGCATAGAGATGGAGAGTGGCAAAGCTGAGCTTTGGGCTTTCCTTTTCTTGCACAAGCTTCAGTTGTACTGATGGGCATGAAGCAGGGCTGAGGCTGGGGTCTGGGAAGCAGCTGAGGCTGGGGTCTGGGAAGCAGCATGGTGCTGCAGCGCGCATGATCCATCAGGCAGTGGGTTATCTGCTCCCTGCCAGGGCTGCCTGACCCCTCTGCATTCTCTGCTGCTGTTACACGGTCACCCTGGGCTCTGCAGCTCCAAGAGGTGACCACAGTCACTGGGACAACACGGATGGCTTCCTTATGTTTGTGGTTTCTCTGCTCAGTGGGGCCCTGCGCGCTGGAGTACACGAAGATGAAGACCGCCGACCACTTCTGGACAGACCCCTCTGCTGATGAGCTGGTTCAGAGGCACCGGATCCACAGCTCACACTGTCGCCAGGACTCGCCCACCAAGCGCCCGGCGCTCTGCGTGAGTGTGGCAGGGGCGGCCC
>NW_009930807.1:16502-41104 GCF_000696875.1 Nestor notabilis
TGCGGCTCTGCGTCGGGGGGCTCTACCTTTGAGAGCATCATGTGTGAACAAGAAACAAGGCAGCTGAAGTCTGCTCAGTTCATTGCAAACAAAGCACACTCCTGGGGTTTCTCTCAGAACAGAATTGAGCTTGGCCGGAGCCAGGAATCCTCTTAGAGGACACAGGGCAAAAGTAAAGGGGTAACGGTTGGACTTGATGATCTTGCAGGTCTTTTCCAACTCTATAATTCTGTGAGTTCTAGTGGTGACTTTGTAAGTGAGGAGTGAATGAGCTCCAAGAGAAGCTTTGTGAAAGCAAGAGGTGTCTGTGCTCAGCTCATGTTTGTGGGTGGATCTCTTCCAGATCCAGAAGAGGCACTCGAGTGGCAGCATGGATGATCGGCCGTCGCTGTCTGCCAGGGACTATGTGGAGTCACTGCACCAGAATTCCCGAGCCACACTCCTCTATGGCAAGAACAACGTCCTGGTGCAGCCAGTAAGTACCTGCTGGGGCACCTGGGCTTTAAAATGCTCTGCTCCCCATCTATCCCAGTTAACTCTTTGATGGAGGAAAGCACAGGCTCATCTGGGAAGGCAGCGGCTGGGCTGGGTTTGTTGAGGTCCTGGTGATACGGATGCTCCCAGTGGAATGGAAGACCTCTGCTTCTGTCTGAGTAGAAACAAGCTCCTCTCCTTTCCCATCATGACCAGAGGCCACAAAATGCCTCTTCCTGTCCCTGCCTGCCTATTGCAGTCAAATGAGGTGCAAATGGCTTAGGTGGAGCTGTGCCTCAGCTGGGCAGCTGCTCCCCACCCTTCTCTGGAGGTGTCCTCCTGGCTCTGCTGGGAGGTTCTGCAGAGCCACTGGGGGTTTATTACTCAGGAACCCGAAGAGCTCAGAGGCTCAGCCTCTGGTAGCCTGAGGTGGTTGGTGCTTTGTGCTTCTGGCATCTTCCAGCCTGCTCTCACCAGCTCCTTCTCTCCCTGTGTTTCTCTCCTCAAGCGGGATGACATGGAGGCAATCCCAGGGTATCTGTCCCTTCACCAGACTGCAGACATCATGGCACTGAAGTGGACACCCAACCAGCTGATGAACGGCACAGTGGGGGATCTGGACTACGAGAAGAGGTGACTGGTCCCCAGTGTGCAGGGCAGAGGGGAGGGAAACGTTCCCAGGAACATTCAGGGGTTGGATCTGGTGTCCAAGCCCATCAGTGAGTTTCCCATTGACTGCAGAGCAAAACAATTATCCTTGAGCCTGTAACGGGAAGGGATGTGGAAGGAGGCCTGAGGTGGTGGGAGAGGTGAGCTGCAGCAGATGGTGTGAGATGCTGTGCTATTGTTCTGGAGAGATGTTGTCACTCAGGTTGGCTTCCTGGCAGTCACTCTGCTGCTGGGACCTCATCCTTTCTGTGGCTTCCCCTGGCACCAGGATACCTGGAGGCAGGATCTGGAGCTGATGTGAACAGGGGCAGAGCCTTTTGCATCCCTGAAGCTCACAATTTCCTCTCTTTCTGTTCCAGTGTGTACTGGGACTATGCCATGACTATTCGCCTGGAGGAGATTGTGTATTTGCATTGTCACCAGCAAGGTAAGGCTGGAGTGAGGGTGCTGGGGGGTGTTAGCACCCCAACACCTGCTTTGTTATCCCTGGGGAGTGCCTTATGGGGATGTTTCAGTTCAGCTCCAGGGCAGATGTCCAGAGCTCTGGGTGGTCACTACTATGTAAGTGCTTCTAGGAGAACCTTTAAGCCAGCTCCTCGGCTGGGGAGTGCTCCCTGCAGAGCAGTGCTCTGTGGTTTTCAAGGGTGGGATGTCCCAGGAGGACCTTCTCCAGGCCCCCAGACTTATAATGGACTTAGAGGGGAATCCAGACAAGGAGGAGTCTTTCTTCTCTGTACCAAAAAGACAATTCCCTGAACTTCCTTGCCTGCCCTCTGCATCTCTGACTGGTAACGTGTCCCTCACTGGTGCCTGTGTCTTCTCTCTGCTGTCACTGTTAATAGTAGACAGCGGTGGGACGGTTGTCTTGGTGAGCCAGGATGGGATTCAGAGGCCTCCGTTGCGGTTTCCCAGAGGAGGGCACTTGCTGCAGTTCCTGTCCTGCCTGGAGAACGGGCTCCTGCCCCATGGGCAGCTGGATCCACCCCTCTGGTCACAGCGGGGAAAGGTAGGCTCCCAAACCCAGGCTTGTTCTGAGCCCAGGGCACTGCCGGCTCCTGCTGGTGTTCCTTTGTGGAGCATCTTGGAGCAGAGATGATGGGGAGGACCCCGGCCCAACATCAGTGGCTGCTGCATCTTAAACAATCCTCCTTCTGAAACTAAGGAAGTTGGGCTTGAAATGTCAGTTTGGTTTAGTTCATGGCCTTGACCAGCTAAACAGACCCCCCTGGGTGAATCGGAAGGGAGGTGGTGCTGGCCATGAGGCATCATAGCTTTGGTTCTCATGGAGCTGGCCGTGCTGTGTGGGTTGTATACACCCTGTGCACAATCCAGAGGCTGCTCCAGCATGGGGAGGGTGCAGACATCATTCAGGATAGGAGGTTGGCAAGTGACCACGCTGGTCCATGCCAGTGAGCTTGGGGCAGCTTGAGAGAGCAGGTTTTGTTCTCCTAGGGAAAGGTGTTTCCCAAGCTGAGGAAGCGAAGCCCACAGGGCTCCTCTGAGTCTGCCTCCGACAAGGAAGATGACGAGGCCACAGATTATGTTTTCAGGATCATCTACCCAGGGACACAGGCTGAATTCGGTGAGTGTGTTGGCAGTGTTCCGGGTGGGTTATCGTGGGGTGCGTGAGCAGGCAGGGGTGCAGCACTGACAGGCACATTGCAGATCATGCCAGGAGGTGCTTCGAGGGCAGTGGGCTTTGCTGCCTTTAATCATGTGTGGGTTGGGGTTTGTTTGTTTTAACCTTTCACTTGCTGGTGAGTCCTTCACCTGCAGCTGCACAACAGGCCACGACTGCCTCAATGGCCAGAGGAAATCCTTGCACATCATTTCAGTAGGAAGGTGCACTCTGGTCGCGTTCTTTGGGGGTCACTGTTCACCATCACAAGCCTCCAGGGCTGATCCTTCTCTTGCTGTCACCAAGCCAGCTCGACAAGCGCTGCATTAGATCCCTCTATGTTCCTTCTGCAGTGCAAAGGAGAGATGACAGCACCTTCTCAACGTGCTGCCAGGCTTGAGCCGTGTCTTTTCACTCCCTGGCTCACAGGGCAAAGGAGAGGATGCTGCTGGAGTCAAACCAAACCAGAAATCTGTGTTAATATCTGGTTGGGAGTGATCTGAGCAGTGTGCCTGCTGAAATGACTGTACATTTGTCCTCACTCTTCTGTGGGATACCAAGAACCAATTTTTGACTTCTGAGAACATCGTGGGTGACTTTATAAGGGGGAAACCAAGAGTGTGATAGAACTTGTGGAGGGTTTTTTAAAAGCTACAAAATTGGATCAGAAAGTTGTTCCTATAATTTTGAGGCTAGAAGGGAGCAATCACATCTCCTGTGACTCCTCCATAACGTCAGTTAAGATTATACTTAGTTCTCCCTGCCTTTAGCTGACTAACACAATTCAGTGAGTCAGATCAAAACCTGATTGAGGCTAAAATACCAGATGGAGATGCTCCTTTCTGTAGCTTCCTTTTGATCTACCCCTTAATTCCATGCTGGGGGCAAGTCTTCTGTGAAATGAATTGCTGCAATCTCCTCTGCTGGCATCATCCAAGTCTGTGAGGTTCCTGTGGACCTGCCCAGAGGGGGGTGGAACTGCATCAGTTCTTTCTTCTCAATGGATTCTGCCTTTATCCCCTTTGATTTGTGCCTTTGTCCTCTCTCTGTGTCTCTAGTTCCCATTAATGGTAATTTTCATCCATTCCTCGTGTCTCTGATCTCCATCAGTACAAGGAGAGGGAGGATCACAAGGACTGCAGCTGCGAGCAGGATGGTGGTGATCCCTAAGTGGTTTCTGAGGCTCCACGTCACATCCCGACCTCCCTTTGCCCCTCTGGGGACCACTGGGCATCAGTGTAATGCGGCTGCGGTTCGTGCCTGGTGCTGCTGTTTGCCTCTGTTGTCACTTGACAGTTCCTGCAGAGGTGTCCTGACTGTCACCAGCCCCTCAGCACCGGCTCACAGGGAAAGGGAAGAGGCTTTCATAGGGATATTTCAACACCTTTCTTGCCAGGATCAGTTACTCAGTGTCACAGACAGGGAGCTGGTGAGAGCCAGGTGAGGGAGGAACCCTTCTCCCATCTGGAAGATGGGATTTCTGCCATGATTTAATTTCCAAGGAGGAGTTAATAGGATTATTCTTCATTCATCCTTCTGCATCCCACAGTTCACCTTCTCCTAGGGAGGCCCAAGACTGAGGGGCAGGGGCTGTTCCAGGCAGGACAGCAGCCAAGCTGCTCAGCATGGCCAGTGCGTGGGGTGGTACCTGAGCCATGGCCAAGGCCACTGCAGTAGCACTTCTGAGTTTAAGCAGGGATTTAGCAAGTGACGACATGAAGAGCTACTTGCTCCTGCCTTTCCTCTCAACCTCTTCATCAAATCTTTATCTCTTGTTGTGTGATTTGGATGCTCCCTTCTTTCCCAGCATCTTGGATGGGATCCAAATCCTTGAGAGATGGGGCTCTTCCCTTCCAGTGATCCACTCTTCCTGGCACAACGGTTGATTTGGCTCCTGCTTTTCCTCATCTGTGTGACAGTCTGTTGCAGCCCCTTCTCTCGAGCCTCTGTGGGTTGGGTGTTTGTTCTCTGCCTTGACCAGCACCCAGCAGTTCAAGATGAGCTTGCTGAAGGCACTGTGTTAATTAGCAGGTGATTCTCTCACTCTTTCATCATCCTCTTTGTTTCCTTCCCTTTCTCCTGAGCTCACCAGTGCTGGTGCTGTGATTACCTGGTGTGGGTCCTAAATGGTGGCTGGGGCCTCCTTGGGAAGAGCATGGGATGCTGCACACGCTGGTTAAAGCTCTCCTCTCTGGCCTCCTGTGGCTCACCTGCCTCGCGTCGGGCTGCAACTGATGCTCCTCTCTCTTCCCTCTCACAGTGCCCCAGGACCTGATGGACACGCCAGGCGCTGCTCTGCCTCCCATGTGGCAACCCAGCACCCGCAAGTCCTCCTGCTCCTCCTGCTCGCAGAGCGGCTCCTCCGATGGTGGCCCTCCCAACGGCTGCAGCCACGAGCGGTACGACAGCTCTGCTGCTGCTTGTGTGGGGAACACGGGGGGCACGGGGCAGGCTTACAGGAGACAGCTCAGCCGGTGCCCAGACTAGAGCTACTATGGTGCAAGTGGTGCCTTCAGCTTCACGCTTGGCTTGGTTGTCCAGGGGCCAGTGGGACGTGTCCAGGCTGAAGTGGTGCTTGTTCCCTCGTCTGGGATGTCTGAGCTGCTCTCTGGCCATGTCCTGACAGGCACAATTGCTGCTCTCGGGCTGAGCAGAGGGCCTGTGGTCACTTCTGAAGGCAAAGCTGGAGGAGTCAGATCAAAGCAGGGGCTGAGGGAACCCATGGGAGCATTTCCTCTCCTCACACGGATATGTTTGTATTGGCAGAGCTCCGCTGAAGCTCCTGTGTGACAACATGAAGTACCAAATCCTCTCCCGGGCCTTCTATGGCTGTGAGTACTTGTCACATCCATGATGCCTTAAGATGTGTGATGGGCATGGGACAACATCCTGGGATCTGGGCTAGGAATGGTGCTGAGGGTCTCTTTCAGGGACCAACCAGGTCAGAGCTTTCTCCTGCACTTCATCCTCCCGGCTCCCTGAGTTCTGTGGCTGATGTGTTTGCTTCTGCCCGATGCAGGGCTGGCCTATTGCAGGCACCTCTCCACGGTGCGAACCCACCTCTCGGCGCTGGTTAACCACAGCATCGTGTCTCCAGATGTGCCCTGCAACGCCAGCTCGGGGCTCACCGTGGACATCTGGCAGAGATACCTGCAGGACAGCACGGTAGGGCTGGAACTCCTGGGACATACCTGCTGTGGTGGGCTTGGGGTGTCCGGGGCAGCATCACTTCAGCAGTGGTAGCATGGTTACTTGGGTGGGGTTGGTGGGCTACTTCCTGGCCGTGGTGGCCAGTCTTTCCCAAAATGTCCACCCACAGGAGCCTCTGGCTCCACTTAAGCCCAAGCAGAGATCTGAGAGATCACCTGCAATGAATGGGCAGTGCTATTGCAGGTGCTCAGTGTCCAGGCAGTGCTCTGGGTGCTGGAAGGCAGCACGGCCGGGCTGGGGTTGTCCCCAGCTGATGGGCTGTGCTCCTGGCTGTGTGTGCACTCACTCGGAGCTCTTCCCACAGAGTTATGAGGACCAGGAGCTGCTGCGGCTGATCTACTATGGTGGGATCCAGCACGAGATCAGGAAGGCTGTCTGGCCCTTCCTGCTGGGCCATTACCAGTTCGGGATGACGGAGGCAGAAAGGAAGGAGGTTGGTGTGGGAACAGGAGGGGATGGAGATGCTCAGCAGCCAGGTGCATTGCATTGATGTGCTCTGGGTATTGCACAGCTTGAAGTGTCTCTGTGCTAGAGGCCACCTTGTGAACCCGCTGGGTGTTGTGTCTCCTTTGCACTGCGGTGGTAGGAGGAGGGATAAAGACTTGGATAAGCAGGAGTTGACAGGACCAAGCCCAGGCTCCCCTGTGCAGCTGCTGGCTGGTTGTGTTCCAATAAAACCAGGCAGGAAGGAGCTGGGTGGTCATTTTTCCATCCTAATTTTGCAAGGTTTTGTGGGTCAGGTTGTGGTTGGCACTGTGCAGATCCTAGAATCCCAGAATCCCAGGTTGGAAGAGACCTCAAGTATCATCTGGTCCAACCTTTCTGTGCTGGCCTCTCAGTAGGGACCAAACCCGAGCAGGGGTGGGTGACTGCCACATGTAGCCGCGGCTCATACGATCATGCCCTTCCCTGTGCGGGGCTGCTGGGGGTGCAGGAGGGGCTGGTTCTGGGCTCCTCCAGGGCAGCGTTCCCAGCCCCTGGGCCTCCTCTCCCCCCCCAGGCTGACGAGCAGACACGCACGTGCTACGAGCACACCATGGCGCAGTGGCTGGGCTGCGAGGCCATCGTCCGCCAGCGGGAGAAGGAGTCACACGCGGCAGCTCTGGCCAAGTGCTCCTCGGGGGCCAGCCTGGATTCCCACCTCCAGAGGATGATGCACAGGGACTCGACCATCAGCAACGAGGTGAGGGCTTGGCGCGGGCTCTGCTCACCCAGCTTCGTGTTGGCCTGTGCTATGGGGTATATGGTTCTTGCTGGCCCTCCTCCTCTGCCCAATGCCTGCCTCCACACCTCATTGCTCACTGTAATCCTTGTAAACAAGTTAGAGCTTTTTGGAGCTTTCTTATCCATCTTTCATCTGCTCTTCCAGAGTGTGTAGCAGCGGGAGGAGGCACCTCCTGCAGGATGACCCCCGTTTCCATGCTGTGTGGTGCTGCACTAAGAGGTTTTGGTCTGCAGCCTGAGTGGTGTGTTGGAGGTCTGACACATGTGCTTTGGCTCTCGCAGCAGCACTGTCCTGCTCTGCATCTGTGCTGAGCACAGTGGGCTTGGAAGAAGGAGTGGCAGGGAGGAGAGGGCAGGGGGTCAGCCAGGGAGGAAGATGATGTCTGGCACTCAGGGGCTGTGAAACAGCTCAGTGGGCTTCTTGGCTCCCTTTTCCATGTTCCCTATTCTACTGGCACCCAGCTCCGTGGGTCTGGCTTCCAGCAGTGCAGTGAGGAGTCGGATCCACAGCCCACACCAAAGGGTGTGGAGGGAAAAGGCTGTTAAAGGAAAGGCCGTCCTGGGAACAGAGTCCAGGGAGTGTTTCCGTGTGGGTTTTGTCCTTGGAGCAGAACAGCGCGGCTCAGCAGGGCTGGGTTATTGACCCCGTGCTGCCGTGAGCGGGGCCAGGCTGCAGCGGGCTCAGTAGGTGCAGCCCTGGAGGCCTCTGGGCAGCTTGTGTGGATACTTTGGGAAAGAGGTGAGCTCAGCTCGTCATGTAGGTGTATGTGTGTACAGATGGAGGGAAGGCAAGTCCGAGCCAGGGTCTGTGTGGAAGAGCTGATGGCTCAGCAATCCCAGGGGATGAGCAGGGGGGGCTGCACCCTGTGAGGGTGCTGAGGTGCTGGCACAGGGTGCCCAGAGAAGCTGTGGCTGCCCCATCCCTGGCAGTGTTCAAGGCCAGGTTGGACACAGGGGCTTGGAGCAACCTGCTCTGGTGGAAGGTGTCCCTGCCCGGGGCAGGGGTTGGAGCTGGAGGAGCTTTAAGGTCCCTTCCAACACAAACCACTCCATGGTTCTATGATCCATGCTGCATCTCTGCTGTTGTTCTTTCATATCCCCCTCTGCCTGTTCTGGGAAGGCGCTGGGAGGGGAGCTGCCGGAGTTCACACACACAAAGGTTCTCCCTTTTCCCATCTCAACCTGAAATTTCCTGTTAGACAACGCTCCCATGGTAATGGAGGGAAACTGTCGCCCTTCCTCTCTCCAGCAGAGCCCTGCCCAGTGAACACCCACAGCACGAGGGTGGGACAGCTCCAGCTCCCAGAGCCCTGCTTTCTGAGAGCCCCAGTGTTTGTGCCTGATGTCCCTGCAGTGCTCCCTGCATCCTGAGCCCCACGGGCTCCCGTGCTGGGGTAAGCCTGGCACAGGGATGGTTTGGATAACAGGGAGGACTCGCTTGTGAGCAAAGGCTGGTTGCCCAGAGGGAATCCGTGGGGCAGAGCGCTGAACTGGTCACAGCAAAGCCCAACCCTTCCTGCTGTGCTTCAGCTGGAAGCCAGAATAGGGTGCTGTCGGCTTTTAGAGGGGCTGCCTCGGCTGAGTCGGGCTTAAAACATCAATATTTGTCCTTTAAGAGAAGGAAAAAGCCATTAATGTGCCCGGAGGGGTGGTTTTACAGCCTGTGACTTCATGGTTTATGTAAACCAGGCTGGGGGAGCAGTGCTGCTGCCAAATTAGGCCAGGGGGTTGTAGAAATCTGCACTCCAGGGAGGCAGCGTGAGCTCCCCAGCGCCAGGAGAAAGCGGTTCCCTCAGACCCACACGTGCTGGGCTGGCCGGGGCCTCTGCTTTTGTCCTCTTCTCCAGCAGAAGCTCAGTGGCAGCCGGGACAGGGCGCTGCGCTTGGGGCTGATCTGCAGGGCAGAGCTGTGTGGTGTGAGTGTCTTTCATGGGTCAGATATGAGTTTATGGGATGCGTTTTCAGCTTGCTCTGTACATGCAGATGTGCCCACCTCTGCCAGCATGGCCTGAGCCTCTCCCCATGTTCTTTGCCTGTTCAATGGCCTTTTCCCTCTCTTGCAGTCCTCGCAGAGCTGCAGCTCCGGCCGACAGAATCACGCTCGGCTGCAGAGCGACTCCAGCTCCAGCACCCAGGTGAGCAGCAGCACCTTGTCCCCTCTGCTCCTTCAGGCCACCCGGCAGCCCCTGGCACTCAGCCCCAGCTCGGGCAGGTCGCTGGTCAATAACCAGAGTGGTTTCTGGCAAACAGAGCAGTAGCCAGGGGAGGTAAGTGACTCCCAGCCCTGCCTCTGGGGACACCCAGCTCAGAACCACGCCGTGCTGGTGGTGTTTAATGTTCACCAGCCGGCTCTGCCTGGGCTTGAAGGACCAACCCCCATGTGGCCTTCACACTTGAGGGCCCTTAACTGCTCCATATGTTAGTGACCATGTGTTTAACCAACCTGTGTAGATGATGTTCTGACCACTATATTATGCTGAGGAAAGCATAGCCCTTTGTAGCAGGGACTGTGGGCTCTGAGTGGTGCTCTCAGTCACTGATCTGCCAAAATCCAGGCAGGGGAGCCTAAAGGCCCTGTGCCCAGACATCCTCCAAGACTGGTTCAGGTGGAACAGAGGGCTACATGCTCAGCCTGGAGTTCTCTTTATTATGGCAAAGACGTGGAGCCACAGCCAGGCTCAGCATTAGCAAATTAAAATGCCCTCAAGTCCTCTGAGCTTTCTTCCACTGGGTGCTTGTAGGAGCCCTGTACATGTAGAGTAGATTTTCCTCCTTCTCTGCTATTGTCTGCTGTCTGAATACAGCTCTTGGGGACATAATGCTCATGTTCCCAACAGTTTGCTGGACACAGGGGCTTTACTTACTCTCACGGCGCTCTCTGCTCCTGCACTGCAGGTGTTTGAGTCTGTTGATGAAGTGGAGCAGCCCGAAGCAGATGCTCAGCTGGAAGATGGCAAACAAAGCAAGATCCCCAACGGGACGGTGCCCAACGGCACGTGTTCCCCTGACTCTGGCCACCCCTCGTCCCAGAACTTCTCCATCGCATCGGGGTTCTCCGAGCGCAGCTTCAGCAACGAGGACAGTGCCCTGGAGACCACCAAGTCCTCGGCCAGCTCTCAGGGAAAGGCGGGTGGCTCGGATGTGCCAGCCCCACAGGACCCCGGTGGTGCACGGCACGAGGAGAAGCTGCAGGGCCAGGACAGCCTGGAAGGGGAATTTCCCACCGGTGGAAGCGTGGACTTTGTTGCTGTGGGTGAGAGCCCGGCCAGGGTCCTGCATGAAGGTGAGCGTGTGGCCCTGACTGTGGTAGAGAGCTGGGCAGACAGCGAAGCTGAGAAGCAGAGCTTGGTGGAGAGTGAAGATAACCTCTCCGAGGAGCCGGAGATGGAGAGCCTGTACCCACAGCTGGATTCTCTGGCTGTAGCTGATCTGGCCAACAGTGAAACGTCTGCTGTCTCCTCAACGGGTGTCACCTACTCAGTGAGTATGGGCTTGTTCACTGAGTGGGTTCTTCCTGGGGGCCTCGCTATCTCTTCCCCATTCCTCCTGCAACTTTCTTCTTGGGTTTCGTTTGAAAACAAACCAACTTTGCTTTTGCTTTGGGCAGCCAGAGCTCCTGGACATGTACACGGTGAACCTGCACCGCATCGAGAAGGACGTGCAGCGCTGCGACCGCAACTACTGGTACTTCACCCCTGCCAACCTGGAGAAACTGCGCAACATCATGTGCAGGTGGGAGCTGCGGGGCCGGGGGGCCCTACAAGCCCTTGTCCAAGGCCCCTCTCCAGGTTCCTTGTAGCCCCTTTAGGCACTGGAGCTGCTCTAAAGTCTCCCCAGGGGACAGCAGAGGGGGAGAATCCCCTCCCTCAATCTGCTGCTCCCGCTCTGGGGGTGCAGGCCAGCACACGGAGGGGTTCTGGGCTCAAGCCCACGCTGATGGGTCATGGGGAGCTTCTCACTGACCAACACCATCCCCTCCCCACCCCAGAACTGGGGCTGCAGCCCCAGGACTCACAGTTACCACGCTGAGGGGTCCAGCATCTGCCCTTTGTGCTCTGCCCGGTGGCTGCTGTGTCTGGGTGCGTGGCCAAAGCAGAGGCTCCCTGGGGCTGCTCAGACATTCCGAACCCGGTGTAGCCCACCTGCTCCCTGGAATATGTCTGGAAAACGTTGTAATGAGGATGAGCCTGCAGAGCTGTGGTGCTAATGAGGATGTGCCTGAAGCAGCGAGTGCTCAGTGCCTACCCAGGAACGGGGAGACAGCGATCCCAGGGCATCTGATTCTCTTTGCTCAGTCCCTGTGACTAAGGGGTTGCTGGGTGACATGCACCAGCTCCAGCTCAGCAGCTGGCGCAGCGAAAGCTGAAATATCATTACTCATCTTGCAAATATGAGGAGAAGCTGCTGTTTCATTAGAGCTGTCGCTTTATCTGACAGCCAGCGCTGGAGATCTCTGCTGGGATAAGAGCTACAATGCAGCAGACTTTGGAGGACTAGTGGGCAGGCTGGGAAAGATTGTTCCCTTGTGCCAGCAGTGGATGTGAGCCCTTTCTGAGCACATTTTGACTTGCTACCAAATATGGGAAGATATCCACGGGCTGGTTGCTTCCTGGGACATGGGGTCCAGGGAGGGGAAACCAGCAACGTTGTGCAGAGAGAGGCAAGAGGATGAACTGAGGGCGAAGAGGGAGAGTGAGATGAATTAACACACTTTGGCCAACCACCTCGCCCTGCTGTGCCTTCTGATGCTGCTTTTCCCCACACTGACTTCCATGCCATGGCCATGGGCTGTGCCAGGCATGGCTTATTAAAGTCTCCATGGGAACTTCATCATAGAATCCCAGCCTGGTTTGGGTTGAAGGGACCTTAAAGCTCCTCCAGCTCCAACCCCTGCCACGGGCAGGGACACCTTCCACTAGAGCAGGTTGCTCCAAGCCCCTGTGTCCAACCTGGCCTTGAACACAGCCTTGTGCTCATGGCAGCATGTAGGAAATGCTGGTGTCCTGGGAATGGAGGCAAGCTGGGAAGCGAGGTGTCAGGCTGTGGCATGGGGAGGGCTCACAGGCCACCTTTCCTGCTCTCTCACACAGCTACATCTGGCAGCACATTGAGATCGGCTACGTGCAGGGGATGTGTGACCTGCTGGCCCCTCTCCTGGTCATCCTGGATGATGGTGAGCGGGTGCCTCTGCTTTCCCTGTACGTGTGTGGGAGCACAGGGGGGATCTGCTTTGAGCTGTCCTGTGCTCAGAGGTGTGGAGCAGCAGGACTCCTTTTGTGCTTGATGCTGAGTGACTCCCAGGAGCCCAGCCTGGGGACAGTGTGTCCTTGTTGCAGCCTGAGCTGTCTGTCCAAGGCAGTGAGGCCCTGGCTCTGTGTGGAGCAGGAGGGATGTCCCTGCTGTGGGTGGGTTGTGGTGGGGTGGATGCAGCAGTCCCTGCAGCCCCAGTGACTGTCTCTTCCCTGCACAGAGGCTCTGGCCTTCAGCTGTTTCACTGAGCTGATGAAGAGGATGAATCAGAACTTCCCCCATGGAGGAGCCATGGACACCCACTTTGCCAACATGAGATCTCTGATCCAGGTAACGGGGTCCTGGCACGGGGACACAGCCTCAAACCAAGAGGGGGAAAGCTGTTCTTGGGGGTGGGTCTCATTCGGTGCTGGGAAGCAGGAGGCTGTAGAGTCAGCCTGGAGTAACGTGTGCCAGGATTGTGAAGGAGGGAGGAGCTGGGTGGAAGCTGCAGTGGGACTGGGGAGAGCAGGCACGGGAATGACTGCTGCCTCCAGTCACTGCTCACTTTCCTTTTGCTTTTCTTGACAGATTCTGGACTCTGAGCTCTTCGAGCTGATGCACCAGAACGGTGACTACACTCACTTCTACTTCTGCTACCGCTGGTTTCTCCTGGACTTCAAGAGAGGTGTGTGCTGAGCCCACCGAACGGGGAGGGAAGGCAAAGCTCTGCCATGCTTCCATGTGCCCTCTGCAGCCCTGGTTGTTTGAACTCTTACCACGCTCCTGTTCTGCTTTTCCCTGGTAGGCCTGGGGCTGATTTTTCTGTCTAGATACAGAACCTGTTGTTCCAGAGCTGCTGCTGAGCCCCTGCTGGGTTTGTGTCCTGAGCCTGCGCCACCCGCTGCAGGCCGGGATATCTGTCGCTGTGGTGACTTGCTTATTGCTTCCAACTGGAGCAGGTTCTTGTGGGAAGGAACCACCAGTGTCTTCCCAGTGCTGCTGTGAGCCCTGTGACACAGGCTGGTTGTAAACCCAGGGCTGGTGCAGTAACTGCTGGGCTTTCTCCTCTGTTACAGAGCTGGTGTATGATGATGTCTTTGCTGTCTGGGAGACCATCTGGGCAGCTGCACACGTTTCCTCTGCTCACTATGTGCTCTTCATCGCCCTGGCGTTGGTGGAAATGTACCGGGACATAATCCTGGAGAACAACATGGATTTTACAGACATCATCAAGTTTTTCAATGGTACAGCTTATGTTCTCTTGGGCAGCCACGTGGATGTAGGCAGCACGTGTCTGACTACAGACAGTCGTATCTGGGCTATACTGGTAGATGTATAACACAGAGCCCACCTTGCTGTGCTTGGCGGGAGCTGTGAGTGCAGGCTGTGCTTCCTGTGGGCTTTAATCACCCTCACATGAGTTGTTAGTGATGGTTCCTCAGTCAGGCATCTCTGGGGGATGGTGCTTGGGAACTTGGGCAGGGATTTGTGGCTTCAGCTCCTGCCTGGAGCTCAGGGCTGGGGGGCTCCTCGAGACACGGGGTGCTCGGGTCTAACCTCCTCCTGTCTGTGTTCCAGAGATGGCCGAGCGGCACAACACCAAGCAGATCCTGAAGCTGGCTCGGGACCTCGTCTATAAAGTCCAGACTCTGATCGAGAACAAGTGAAGGACACGGGGAAGACGAGATCCAGACAATGAGCCAGGACTCCCCTTCAATGCTTCCTCCCCTTCTCCAAGTGCCGTGCCTGTGGAAACAAGGTAGTTGGACACATGCTGCTGTCTCAGCTGGAAGTACCCTTAGCTCTCCATGTGCTGTGTTCAGTGTTAGGTCCAGTGGTCCTGGCTCACATCTTTGCAGCCTTCTTCAGTGACTTAACCAAAGATCTGTACAATTGCATCTGATTGCTGAGGACTTGCTTTGGGAGCACACAAAAACTGCCGAGGCAGCCACCAGCATCCAGGTCAGAGCTGGGGGTGTGCGAGAGGGGGGCCGGGAGCTTCCCCCCTCCCTGGGGCTGCCTTGGGCCTGGCAGCCTTTGCTGCAGTGGGATAGACCTGCTCCTTGGGCAGGCACCGGGAACCAGCCCCACAAGCCCGGTGCTGCCAGTGCTCAGCCTGTGACCAACATCACAAGGTTTTGCCAGTAACAGAGAGGGACTTTGATCACACAAATTCCCCCTTTGATCTCGTCCTTCGATGCATCCCCTGTAGGATTATTTTTAGGGCTCTGTTCTCTCCCTGGGTTTTTTACACTGTTTGTTACTACAGTATCTGAGCACACGAGAGTTTTGTCTCTGGGTGGGTTTTCAGAAGAGCTCCAAATTCAGCATTGGGCTTTTCTTTCAAAATCCAGCCTGTCTGAACACTGGAAAATCTGGTCCCAACCTCCTCTGGGAACTCTAGACTTGAGGTTTTCTTACCTGCCTTACTCTAGCTGCTCGTGGTAGGAGTCTGGTTCCTCTGCTAGAGGAGAGCTCCCCAGTGGGCAAGTCAGAGCTCCCGGGTGGGTGTCTGTCCTCACCTTCCCTCTGAAGGTGCCTGTCTCCTCCTCTGTTCATTTAAAGACCAGCTGCTCCAAGAAGGACAGTGCAACCAGTCCCCTTGGTGTCTGTGGGGTTTCTGTGTGCTTCTGGGGCTGGCTGCAAAGCTCCTTAAGTCCACTGCAAGTCTGCAGTTAGGTCTTGGTGGGCTTCTTTCACATGCCTGTGAAGAGGAAAATAGCCCGAGGTCCCTGAGTGGGCTTTGCTGTTGGAAGGTGCACTTCTGTGGCCCCTGGAGCACGCCGCATGAAGCGCCTCTCCAGCTCTGCCAGTGTGAGAGCGGGGATGCCCGTCGTGCTAAGGCTGCGCTACGGAAGGTTTGGATTCATTCTTCAACTCAGGTAAAAACACTAAAGGCAAAGGAGAGGGGTGGGTGGGTGGTAGGTCTGGTGCAGCCAGGAAGGGCTTTGCCATGGCCACAGGAGCTGCCAGGAGCCGTGCTTGCAGCAGTGGGGAAGGTGCTGGGTTGTAGCTCTCTCTATGGGTACTTGCTCTCAAGTTTTGCTGCAAAACCCGTGTTTCCCCCTCCATGCAATGTGACGTGTGTGATGTGTGTGTGTGTGTGCTCTCCTCCTCCCCTCCGCAAGGTAAGGCCCTGCTCTTGCTGCTGGAATGCTGCTCACCAGAAGGGGAAAGGGGCCCTCCCTTCTATGGAGCATCTGTCTGTGCTGTGTTCCCTATTTACTCGTGGTGTGTGTCAGGTGTCGCTCGCAGGAATAGAGAGGGATGTGAATCTGCAGAAGGGAAAACTGCTGCTCCAGAGCAGCTCTGTGGAGCTGACGTGGTTTGCAGCTCCTCAGCAAACCAGCTGCTCCTTCTGTAGTGCTGGGACATGGAGGCTGCAGCTGGAAAAACCAGGGGCCAGTAGCGTGTACTGAGCCCGTTGGAGGCTGCAGCAGGGGGTGAGGGCAATGAGGAGCTTTTCCTTTCCCCTCACCCCAACAGACAGATGTGTACCAGCAAGCTAGGAGATTCCTTGAAGCAGTTGTCTGCATTGAGTCTCCAAAGAGTGCTTGGTCTGCAGCAGCACAGGGACCAGGCGCCCGTGAGCTCCAGCTCTGCCGCGTGGTGTGGGAATCTTCCATCTTTCCACAAAGCAGAGCAAAAGGCTCATGCCCTCCCCACCAGGCTGTGCCTGTTCCCTCTGCCTCCCAGCACAGGCATCCCCTTCTCCAAAGGGGAATTGCTCCATCCTCCCTGTTCAGAGGGATCAGAACCTATAGGTCAGCTTACAGAGTCTTACCAAGCAGCAGCGCTGACACTTTATCTTTCAAGCTTCTGGTTTAATTTACACAGAAACAGCCAAGAAATTCTGCACCATATTTGCTGTGTGTTGACTGAGAGTGTCTCTGGGCCGCTCGATAGCAGTGTCTTTTGAGTAACTTCTGGGAGAAGTATTTATTTATTTATTGATTGTACTTTACTGTGTGTCCTTGTACACTGGAGTACGTGGGTGTGCTTTGTTATGCAAATGGAGATCTATCTTTTCAATGTTCTTTACAATATCTTGTAAATGTTTACCAGAAAAATGTGTCTATATATAATATATCTATACAGTATAGAGAGAAATATGTGAATTAAGTGGGTTATTTTTTGAGGGGGGAGGGAGGGAGAAGAAATCTTTTGCTTCTAAGAACTGTGTGGTTCCTATAGCACCTATTCCATGATGTGCCAATCTGTCGCTGTCCCTGTACTGTGGGAAGTGTTCTGGTACAGCAACAGGAAGCTCCGAGCAGAACCATCATCACAACCTCAGCTTGGCTTGGGTTTAGTTCTGACCTTAAAACTGGAAAAGAAGAAGGAAAGGAGGAAAAAGCATTACAAAAGGCTTTGTTTGAGCTGTAGTGCTGAGTTCCACAGAGCAGACCCCTACTCGAGCGGGGTTCTGTGCCAGCCCTGGGATTAGCTTGTGCAAGGACAGTTGCAGGGTTGAGGCTTGGTGTGGGTTGCAAAGAAATTGGATAGTCCAAAGAATATGGTATGTCATTTAATGTGGGAGTAAAGTCATTCTGCTTCACAGCTGGTCATACCTCTGGTTAGGAAAGGAGCGTGACGTGATCCGTGCTTGATCATGGAGTACTTGGGGAGTTGATCTGCTTTTCTGGCTGAAGGCAGTGCCCAAATGCACTGCTCTGCTCCAGTTCCTGCAGAAGTCAGTGGAAACCATCTGCTCCCCCATACTCCCGTGAGAGCTCGAGTCTGAACGCAGACGTGCAGCTCTGTGCAGGCCTGAGGGAGAAGATGTGAGCAGTCTCCATGCCCTGCCGTGGTGGACGGTTCCCCACTGCCCACCCTGCCGGACCCTGGCCGTGCTGCCTGCACGGAGCAGGCTGGGATAGTCCCTGTGCTCTGCCCTTCCCCAGCCCCTCTCCTCGCGTGGTCCCGGCTCAGTTTGATCACCAGATCCGCAGTGGCAGGGCGGCAGCTCCGCTCTTTGCCAGCCACAGGTTTAGGTGCTTGTGGATACCCCAGTGAAGCAGCACCAGGAGGCTGGGGCTCCAGATCTGTTTGGTGGTTAAAACCTGCTAAATTTAAGCAAAGGTTTTTGTGCAGCTGCTTGTAGCACTTCTCCTGCCCCGCTCTGCCTCTCTGCTGGGATAAAGCACTCTCGTGGGCTCCTGACAGTGAGGATCCCGTGGTCCTGTGGGACACGCAGCTCTCCCAGCTGTGCCACCACAGGATCGCGTTTACCACGGCGGGAGAAGCCCATGGCAGGGGAATTCCTGCCCATATACAGTCATCTTGTCTGGCTCCTTGGGGAGAGGAATGTCTCATCCCAGTGGCTCTGTGCGCTGAAATCCACCCCCTGCAATGGCACTGCAGGCTGGGACTATCTTTAGCCTGGTCTATTTGCTCTGGGGGACCAGGGGCTGGAGCTGCTGCCCCTTCTGACTCCAGACTGCTGCATCCCGCCCCAGGGCACAGCATCCCACATGTCCCAGCCCGTGTTCCCTGCTCCGGGTGGCTCCAGACCGAGCCGGAGTGAAGGATGGACATGGGCTGAGATGCTCAACTCACATTGCACCCATGCAGAGCATCCTCAGGGGCGTGAGGGATTCACTTTATGCGCTGCTCAGTCATCTTGGTATCTTTAAATACAGTGAATGTCCCATCCCCATGTTCCCTGTGGGAATTACTAACGGATTCCCTTTGTGCGTTTGAGCTTTCCGCTGATGCAACCTACCAAATAACTCTTGGTACCCATCCCTTTTAGTGTTACTCGTGTACACCCTTTAGAAGTTGTCTTTGTTCCTAAACGTGTGGGTTTTGCAGGAGTTTTTCTCTCACTGTGTTGAGTCCCCGCTTTGCTATCAGTGTGACTCATGAAGACTGAGAGGGCTTTTTGCATGGGGACTTCTTGCTGCCACCCTGTTCTGCTCTCACCCAGCCTCTTACAATGTTAACATCCCTTCACATACCCACATGGACCTTTCCATCACTGAGAAGATAAAACCACATCAAGGGAAGTGACATTCTTGGTGTGGCAGCTTGGAATTGGGGTTCTGCCACAACCTGTCCGTGGGCAAGCTGAGCCCGTCCCAATCCCCGCCTCAGAGACACCAGCCTTGTGGCCAAGAGCGGAAAGAGATTCTTCTTCTTTCTCTTTTATTTCTTCTTTATTTGAATCCCCCTGGCCGGTTTTCCTTTCTCTCCCCATTTACTTGGAGTAGCTGGTTAATCCTCTGCACTGGGAGCCGCTGTGGCAACAGTCCTCAAAATAGGTGTGAAACCAATTTAGGATCCTCATCACCTAAATTTACTTTTAATGATCTCTTACAATGTCTTAGATCTCTGCTCTCTCCTGTGGCATTGCTGTTCAGAGCCTGTGCATCAGGAGGGCTGAGATGACTGGCGTTTCACCCAACATCTGTCCAGCATTTTCACTCCATTTGGGAATTCCCATGCGGGCCGAGCAGTCCTGGGCTGGTTTTCAGCATTTTACAGTCACCTGAGCACAAATTGGTAGTGAAAGAGCACAACCTGCCCATGCAGTGACACTTCTCCAGCGGGACTGAAGGGTTGTAACTCACCAGAACCAGTTTGCAGACACCCCAAAGCAGATAAAATGCCACTTCCTGCTGCCTGCGCTTTCAGGCGCCCCAATGATCCTCTTCTCAAGGTCAGGATCCTTGTTGCCTGCCCTGAAGTAAGCACATTATCACTGATGAAGGCACTTGAAGTCTTTGTGGTCCCACTGACACCCTCTTTGTGTTTGGTGCTGGCAGTGAGGGCCGAGTTAAGCTGTTCTGGTGCCGTTCCCATGGTTTGGAGAGCTCAGATTTGCTCTAAACTTTGTCCGAATCCCGAATTTCCCGGAGAATGTGCGTTGTTGGAATAGGATAGCACTCTGTCAATGGGTCTAATTTTAGATTAGTGATAAGCGTCTTCAACCTTAAATTCCCGTTCAGTACTTTAATAACTTCCCTTTTGAAATGGGTTTTGCACATGGGGACCGAGCAGGGAGCCCAGGGATGGAGCTGCAGGTCCCAGCCCCGGGGCCGTGTCAGGCTGTGGTGGCTCCTGAGCCGCTGCCGCACCGAGGGTCCGGGGCTCTATTATTGTTATGATTTAAACTATTACTTTAGTTTCTAATAAATCAATGCTAAAAGTTGAACTATGCACAAGATGTTAAAAATACCTGGAAGTTTTGAGAATAGGTGTGGCTTCAGTGCTGAGGAAGAGAAAGGATTGAAAAGCCAAATCCTGGACACTGAGCTACTAAAAACTTCCTTTTCACAACACGTAAAATTAAACTCTCACCAGTTCAGTCTCTTCTTGGAGGTTAATTCCCAGGAGCCAGGGAAGGAGAGGGCTGTTCCTCACAAACAGAATTAATGAGAACCTGTGTTGTTAATCCAGTCATAGACCCGCGATTCTCACCTCCCTCGTGCTAAGGTGTGTTCTGCAGAGCTTGGCTCTGGGCTGTCGCCCTGCTGGAGCTGTTGTGGAGATGCCAGGAACCATCCCAAGTTCTGTGGGACACGGGATTACCTCTCCACAGCAGGGTTATGAATGTATCTGATGTCCTGGCATTAGACTTTTATGTTGCCCTACACTGAATTGCTGCTTTTATCTGTTGATGCCATTTTGGTCTCTGGGAGTCGCTCTCTTGAGCTTAACAGGCACTATAGCTTTTAATATATTTGTAGAAGTGCTGCTAATGTTCTTGGATGATTTGAATTCCACTCTGTGGTACTATATCTGTTTTATATCATTTTATCCATGCTTTTGTTTTTTATGTCAACTGTTCCTTATTGTTGTTCAGAAAGAAGAATTAAAGCTCTATTCTCTATGGTTAATGTATTTTCAAACCGGTACGATCCTGGTGCTTCTTTATGGCTGCGCCAGTCCCTGGTAACACCGAGGATGTGGAGGGCACCGAGAAGGCAGCAGGGTCCTGCCTGTGTGTGACATCCTGCGGCCTCCAGAGGGTCTCTGGGGGCTCCCTGGGGAGGGTGCTGTGCATGGGGAGATGTGAACGGTGGCCTCGGGAGCACCCGGTGCCATCATGATGGGCTGTCAGCTCCTGTGCCTGCCCTGGGAAGAGAGAAGGGATTTGCATCAGCCCCAGTGTCATGTTTTCAGCAGCACCAAGCAAGTTTCAATGCATTTCTAAAACTGGGATGGGAGTGAAGCAGGGTTGGGTGTGAGCTCCAGATTCCTGCCTCCACGTACTGAGTAGGAGAAGAGGCTCAATTAAATAAAACCTGGTATTTAATTAATCCTTAATATGTTTGCTTCTTGGGGCATGTTTGCTCTCATGGCACAGCACCAGGCTTCAGAGCAGGCTCAGTGATTGCCAGGGAGCTCACAGTGAAGGGCTTCCAAAGGCTGCTCTGCTGAAGGCACTCCCCAGACACACAGTTTGTGAAGTGCCAGGGTGAGATTCAACCAGCCCTTGGAAGCATGTTACTTACCTGATATTAGTTGGCAACCGAATCACTAGAGACCAGGTTCCCAAGGTGTGGAAGCAGACATGCTCTGCAGGGAGGGTGCAAAATCCTGCTGTGGACAGGGAGGAAGGTAAATGATCCTAAAACTGAGTTTCATTCGTTTTTAGCTCAGACAGATCGCAGATATCCTGAGGTTGTGCTTTGAAGTGCTCTGAGATTTCCATCAGGATTGGCAGCTCCTGCAGTGAGGAGACCCCAGCCTGCAACGAGGCTCCTCGGCGGTGGAGGTGTCTTGTCTGCTGCAGGAAGAAAAGCTCCCTGATGTTGGGCACTGGGCTGGAGCCTGGCGCTTCGGGAAGTGCCACTTTGGGTGGCAGCTCCGGGCAGGGCAGGAGGGGTGGTGGCAGCCCCAGTGTTCTCCATGGCCCCTTTTGATCCTCTGCTCCATGAGGCTGAGCCCCGAGGCTGCTGCTGCTGCCAAACCGGTTTTCCACGGCACATGCCCAGGGCAGCCCACGGTGGTGGCGGGGTTGGATGGGACGAGGGGTAAGTCCGGGGCTTGTCCCAGCTCCCCGTCCCCACATGGCTGTGGCAGGGGGCACCCGCACAGCACCTCGGATGTGGCCTCAGTGCCAGGAAGGAGCAGGGATGTTCATGGCACGTCATTAACATGCATGAATGGACATGTTAAACCTTGGCACAAAGTACTTCTCGTCTGAACACCTACTTTGCAAAGGGCTGCTCTGTCCTGGTAGCACCTCTGGCTACATCCGACTGTGAAGGTGTTCTAACACGTATTACAGGATGCCTTTTTGCTAAAGAAAGTAAAGCCATTACACAAAGGCTTACCCACAGAGCAGCAAACCTGGGCAAATCCTTTGGAAAGCCCCATTTTGGCTGGCACAGGCAGCACTCACCTACCCTGATGCCAGGGTGAGGGGCACCAACATGAACTGTGCTGGCAGCCAGGGGTCCTTACCCTGCCCAGCATTACTGGGAGCCCAAGGTCTGTATGACAGGACCCAGCTTTGCCAGCCTGGGATTTGGAGTTTCCTGCTAGAGCTGGGTGTGTGGTGGAGTGATTTGTACCACGGTGTTTCCAACGAGCTGTGGATGTAGCTCACAGCCATGAAAAACAAGCTCAGATACAGGAGACAAAAGAGCCAGGGGTGTGCTGAGCTGTTCCTTAAGCACAAGGAAGTGGAGTGTTTTTTCCTGGAGCATTTCTCAGAAAGCAAAACCATTTCTGCAGCACTTCTGTCTGCTGCATTGGGGTGACATTCGGGTTTATCCAGCAGAAAGCTCTCAGCCGTGACCATGCACCAACTGAGGGCATCTGGGCTGCTTTAGACCAAAGTCTGTGTCCTGGGCAGCTTCCAGGGGCTCGGTTGTTTGGGAGGAAGATGCCGTGAGGGTTCACTTGCGCTCTCGGGTTTAGGGACTGGGGTGGACAAGTTTGAGCTGCTCTGAGATCAGCAAATGGAACAAAGACACTCAGTGGCCTTTATCGCTCGGGCTGACAGCGTGTTGTTGTTGGCCGCGGTACAGGCGCGCGCTGAAATCTGAGTCACTGCTCTGCCTCGGAAAACACAAACAGGCTCCCAGGAAATCTGCTTCCCTTTGTTCTCCCCCAGCCCCCCCGCGCCCCACCATGTGCCGTGTGCTGATAGCGCGGACGGGATGGGTGCCGCGGCGGGATCGTACCGCTGGCAGCGACTCCACGGCCATGGAATGCTCACCCTCCTGCAGCTGAACCTCCCCTCCAGCGCGCTCTGACCGCTCCTTCCTGCCCCACAGCGCTGCACACCCAAATGTGATGCTCAATTATCCCTGTTGTTTTGTCAAGGATTCCTGGCTATAACTGCTTGGTTGAGAACCTTCCTGGATCTCTCCTTTCTGGAGGAGGAAGTATGTTGTGGCAGGGCTGTGCCCTCCCCTGTGCTCTGCGCCTTGGTGCTGTCTGTGCAGCTCTGCACTGATTTTTATGGTGGATGAGGATGAGGAGGGGGGACGGGAGCTTCTGAGGACCCTGCCGTGGTGGTGATGGGGAGCAGGAGCATTTCCTGCCTTCGTTTTTGCAGATGATCTGCAGTCAGCCCCTTCCTGCAGTACTCGGTGCCTGAGAGGTGCAGTTTGCTCCTGACCAGTTCCTCCTGAGGCCGCATCCTGGACCTTCACTGAGAGATTTGGCTTCCATGGGAGCACTTTCTTTGTGGTGGGTTGCAAGACGGGACACTGGGCCAGCGCGTTTCAAACCCATGTGGGACTGAGAAGAGAGATGCTTGTTCCCAGCTCCCGATGGAGTGGTTTGCATACATCTGCACCTCTGCACAACAGGAGCGACTTGCTCAGCGGGAAGAGACAGAGATTGGTAACGGCTGGAGCAGAGCAGGGGATCTTGGCCGCTGGTACAGCCGGGCAGAGCCCACTGCTGTTACGGCAGAGGTGACACAGGAGCAGACTCACATCCCCGTGGGGGCAGCGGGGCAGCGGATGCTCCAGAGCTGTTTTAGGAAGCAGCAAAGGTGTTTGCCTGGGATCTCCCCACCGGCTCCCGTGGCCTGACCTCAGGTTTGCAGGCACGCACCGTGGTTTGGCAGTCGCTCCATGTGGTGTATGCAATTAACCCGTTTCTCCACTACAGGGCACTGACAGACTATGCGAGAGGAGCAGATCACGGAGCAGCCCCGCTGCTACCCCCAACAGTGGTTTCCTTCACTGCTTTGTGCAATTCGTAGTTGAATTTTGAGAAGGTTAATTCTATCACAGGGAGGAGGAACATTGGCAGTACCGTGTGAGAAGCAGAGCTGCTGGTAAAGTGAAGTGGTTCATCAGCCCAGCAGAGCCTTTTGGGGGTTTGATGGCAAAGAATGTGCTTAAAAATGGAAACTTGTAGATAAGGGGCCTGTCATTCTGTTCTGCGTCCGAGCTGTATATTGCTTGTAGATCATCACACTGATGGGCTGGTGAAATCATAAACCAAAGGTTCAAAGCTCAAATGTCTGTGCAAGATGGAGCTGGCAGTGTCTGTTTGCTATTGCCATTCCACCGCAGGGTGGAATTACAGCTCTAATGTATATACATGGGGTGATAAGACAGGGCTCTGCAGCTGACTCTGCCCCTAGATTGCGGTTCACTCTGGTCCAACACTTGCTGATGGACGCAGGGGGAGGAAGGATCACGCAGGGTCTCAGGTCGGGAGGGAGCACAGGGGATGAAACCCTTCCTGGAGGCAGGATGTGTGCCCTGTGCTTGCCCAAGGGAGCCATGGTGACGGGTGATGGTGGGTGATGGTGGGTGATGGTGGGTGATGGTGGTTCTCCTGCCTAGGCTGGGGTGCGCGGGCTGAGTGTGACGGTTGGTGCCGGGTACCCAGCTCCCTGCGGTTCCACAGTTCCCGCTCTGCGCTGGACCCAGCCATTCCCATTCCCACACATTTGGGATGTTCCCAGGGCATCAGGGGCTGACTGAGGGTGAGGATACAGCCCCCCCCCAGCTCTGCACTGGAGGCTTGTCAAGACCAGGCCTGCTCTGCACCGCGGCACATGAGGCTGCTGCTGCCTCATGCCGGGGCTTGAAGCATCTTTTGTGGGTACTTTGAAGCTCCCAGGTCTCATGTCCCGGGGCTCACGCTGAGGTTCCTCCACAGACAGTGGGAAACGCGGCTGCAGCTTCTTGGGAAGGTGCCTGCTCCTCTTGAAGGCGTCCATTTGAATGCAGAGGCTGTGGAGCCTCCGGAG
>NW_009930807.1:41352-41674 GCF_000696875.1 Nestor notabilis
CGAGTGACAGGCTGAGCGGCGGTGTGTGTGGCATGGGGGGGGGTGTGGGGTGGGTTTGTGGATGAGGGGACAGGTTATGTCTTGGTTTTGGGAAAAAAGAAAGGCAAATGAGCGAAGGAGTTGGGATCCCTTTGTGTTTGTGAGTGTGGTGAAGATGAAAGGCCTGCTAAGGTGGGGAAAACACATCTGTTATCCCTGATTTGGGAGCAAGGGGGGGGTTCTGTGGGAAAGGGATCTGAATTTAGCCGGGATGCGGGCGTGCGCAGCCAGGGTGGGGGCAGAGGAGCCGAGGCACGTTCGCCTCGCCTAGAAATGTGTCCCA
>NW_009930807.1:41709-42018 GCF_000696875.1 Nestor notabilis
CGGCTGCTGACCCCTCTCTGCGGGCCCCCGTCCATGCGCCTGCCGAGGGGCAGCACCACGCAGCTCAGCCTTGTGTCCCCCGTGCAGCTGGGAGCGCACCACGGACACACCATCTCTCAGCTCGGCTTGCTCAGGCCCAGCAGCACCTGCAGAAGAGGCGAGGTTGGAACTGGCTCCCTCGAGGGCTGGGTGGCGGCAGATGAGGAAGTTCCCCATTGAAGCAGGGACACGGGACCCGCTGCGTCACCTGGGTCCTGCTGGGAGACGGGGTGGGGATGGGGAGCTGCCTTCTTGTGCCATAGTACTGCC
>NW_009930808.1:0-6446 GCF_000696875.1 Nestor notabilis
CATCAGCCCACCTCACAAGCGTGTCCAGGTGTCCATCTTCATTATCTTCTTCCTCAAAAAGCTCAACTTACTTAATTTTTTCTTATGGGCTGTGTTTTCCAGACCCCATTATCTCACTGCTCAGGATGCTCCCTATCCATCCCTACCTCAGAAGCTGGACAGCTTCAGCTGAGGCCTTAAGAGCCCTAAGCAGAGCAAAGGATAACACAGTTCATTATTCTACCTTACAACACATATTTGTCTTTGTCATTACTGAACTCAATCTTTTTTTTTTTTTAATATTTCTCCAATTTGACAAGTTCATTCTTAATTTTAACAGGGATGGGCTGCAAATTAGAACACATTTATAATCTTCCTATCGATGAGGTTATTCAATAGAAGAAATAGTAATGGCTATTACAATAGTAATGGACAAGCAGAATTCCAGCCAGCGTCTGCAGTTTGGTAGTGAATTATTTATAGCTAATTTCCAACAACGGCTAATCACAAATACTCCCCTGCACAAATCAAAGCCTTGTCTTCTGATTTCAGCCATACGCACTGGCAACTTGGTATTTGTTAGCCTCCACCCAAGATCAAAACCACGCGGCCTGGCCCCAGTCAAGAAGCAATATAGCTGAATGTGATTTGCAGACAGAAATCCCAGAGGTTTACCAGACTACAGCTGAAAACTGAAGCATCATTTGAAAGAGTATTACACCTGCACTGGATGAAGCATTTTCAGACAGAGACAGGTAAAGATCTATTAGCTAATAGACAAACTATTTCTTCAAATTTGATCTCAGATTAAAGAAATAATGTACATGCAAAACATCTGCCCCAGATTAAACACAGAGAAAGGTAGTCTCTTACCTGCTCTCTGATGAGCACTGTGTTGCAATATTCACAAAATACATTGGCAAGTGGGCAGGTTTGGTCATGAAGCTTAGTTATCAAACAGAAAAAAAAGAGAGGAAAGAATCAATGAAGTTACACAATTTAAAATACTGGCAATTACCTCTGATGTTATATTTTTATTTGCATTCAAGTTTTGCACTTAGCTGTATGCAACCGTGATAAACCACATCCCTATAAAGAAATAGAAGCTCTAAAAGGAAAGGATGATCCCCAGTATCACCCAAGTGAAAAAATGCAGAGCCAGGAGAAGAATTCAGAAATTATCTTGGTCTTTTATGTTAGCAGATATACCCAAAAGATGCAGCTCCTGACAACTTTCTGCCAGGCATAAGAACTGTAAACGTAAATACTGCTTCATGTGTTACTTTGGCAGTAGGTATTAGTCTCACTGATGGGAAGGCCAAAATTCAACAGTTTTTCACAAGTCCGTTCACATGCAGGGTTCCAAATAAGTTTGTATTTAAGCACAGTCCTCTCCCCAGCTTTCAGCTGTTCCAGACTAATGACCTGAGTCTGCAGCATCTCTCACCTGTGCAGCACAAAGAGCTCTTCTATACCAAACATAATTTTTTCTTAAACTGATGTCCCTTTTACAAGTAAATCCATGTGAATGAGGGTTGAAAAGCCAAGACTTATGCTAAGTACCTTTTTATCTTCATAGGCCATAGATGTGGCACAGTTCGGACAACAGACTTGACGCCTCGGACACTCCTGTGTTATGTGCTCTTTCAGACGGTTCTTCTGGAAGGCTCCTTGGCACTGTGGGCATTCCACAGTGGAAAAATCACACTGCAACTGATGGTCCTGAACAAGGACAAAAGAGGGATTTGATACTACAAACAGGTACTGTGGTCTCATCTGTTTTCAAGATAAAGTACAGTACAAGAGGAACGAATTGTAATCCTTCCTTCATGCAAGTAAATCCTTATACACTTATGCTGACTTTACCCATGTTATCGTCCCGTTACTAAGATCAGGACTTCATGTATTTAGAGCTTTAAGAATGCTTAAAAATTCAGCTCTGTGTTTGGCCTTTTAACTTTGCATTTTATTTTCCAAAAGAAAATATTTCAACTAATGTATCTAGCTGCTTCGAAGGAATATTAAACTGACTTTAGGGAATCTGTGTGAAGTACAGATACAGATCAAAACACAAACATGCCTGATCAAAAGAGAAAGCTGCATCAGTGCAATTTTTATGCACTACAATGTTCACTTGCGAATGAGCTAATTACAATTAAAGGCTGATCAAAAACCTAATACATGTAGCTATAGTCTTGAATGAGCACTGCACTGAATCAGCATAAACAAGCATAAATATGACCATCTATGTTACTCAGAATTTTGACTTGCCCATGAAAACCAGGTTGCATGTTTTCCAAACTAATTCTCACCTCTAAATGCCTCAGCTCCATCTTCATGCTGCAGCCCTTGTTGGGACACTTCACCGTTAATGAAAGGATTTCCCGTTTAGCAAAGTTGTCAGGAAAAAGTTGATTTTCAAGCAGAATTTCATTGTCTACTGGACATTTGTGACCTGCATCTCTGTAATGCCAAAAAGAAAGGAAAAAGATATTCCAAGTTCCCTTTGTCCTTAATTTAAAATATTTTTACACTAGCAAGACATTAGTGGCCGAATTATTACGCATTAAGGAAGCCTTTGAAAACAATGGCATTTATGTGACATTTAGCAGAAAGTATGCAGTGCACATCAGAGAAATTGTCAATACACAAGTTCCACTAAAGGTGGCATGACTGGGGTGGAAGCAGCTTCTAACTCAATAGTTCTTATCTGGACTAATGCCAGAAGGATACTCTGGAAATAAACTTAAGGAAGATGTAAAGAAACTGAGAACTTGTGGTCCCATTTCTGCAAATAATGGCACAGCTCGAACAACAAAGAATATTTCACATACTATTTCAAAGCAATCCTTCAAAGATTCTTGGGCCTTCTCTCCTTTCTTTCTCACTCTATAAACAGCCAAGATGCTGATAGCTGAGCAAAAGCAAAAGTGTCTTTGTTGTTCCAGATTCACTTCATCTATTTGGCATTACTTTTCACATAGCTTATTTCAGTTTTTGTTGGACAACCATTTGACCATCTTTTAATTTGTTTATTTAGACAGCAGAGAAAGGTGAAAAAATTTAAGACACAGAAATTATTATGAAAAGTATTAGGTACTGGAAGACTCCTTATAGCAGCCTTCCAAATACCTAAAGGGGCCAGCAAGAAATATGGAGGGACTTTCTAAAGGGCAGGAAGTGACAAAACAAAGGGGAATTGATTTGAACTGACAGAGGGGAGATTTAGATAAGACATTAGGAAGAAGTTCTTCCCTGTGAGGGTGCTGAGGTGCTGGCACAGATTGCCCAGAGGAGCTGTGGCTGTCCCATCCCTGGCAGTGTTCAAGGACAGGTTGGACGGGGCTTGGAGCAACCTGCTCTAGTGGAAGGTGTCCCTGCCTGTGGTAGGAGGTTGGAACTGGATGAGCTTTAAGGTCCCTTCCAACCCAAACCAGTCTGGGATTCTATGAAAACTACACTGGATTTGGAACTGGGTGTTGTATCTGAAGCCATTTTAGCAGCAAACAGACTGGAAGGTGGTGCTAACTGGTGCAAGTTTGGAGTCTGATAGGGGAACGTGGGTGCATGCAACTTGCACAAGAGAATTAACAGCCCGTTCCACTTTGTCAGGTTGTCTACCTGCATTAAACGCAAGAATCATTAGAAATGGAATAAAAAAGGGATTCACCTCTACCAAATTTTGCTTAAAAAAATATCCAGTATCAGCTCATTTCTGAAAGCAGTAGGTCAAAATATCTATTCACAAGTAATACAGTTGAAGAGGCATGGAGATCAAAGCTTCTGAGCTAAAGTGCTAATGGAAACAGCCGTAAAATGGAAAAATACGTGGAGCAGAAAAATGTCAGAGAGCACTTGTGGTGCAAAGATCAAAGGCCAGAGCATTGTCACTGCTCACAAGCAGGAGCGGAAGTAGAACCTAGTGGGCTGTGGAGACCAGGAGGGAATTTGTGTTCTTTCTTGGAAAAGGAAATAATTGCTCAGCAACTCCATCAGCAACGTTGCAAGAGGAAGTGGGGGTAAAGCTGAGACTTCAGAAAGAGACAATGAACTTCCTTTCCTAGGTTTTTCTCACCAGAAGTCTGATAGTCATACCCCTAAACAAGTGGAAAACTGAAAATACCTAGTGTGCTGTTTTGTTTCCTAGCTCCCAGGGATATGATCAGCATACTGATCTTTGTCACAGCCCAGGAACATTCCCTCACCTCACAGACAACCTACAGCAATCAGTTCTCACAGGTGTATTTCAAATCCCCTGTTTAGTGAAGCTCAGTAGGCCTGCTGAGAAGAGAGCAGCCTTATTTCTATGCAAAAAAGCTAATCATGTGTAGAGCCAGCGACAGAATAATTTGAAATAATGCTTACCGGATCCCCAGTTTAAATAACCAGCTGACAAAGGGTAAAATAAGAATGAACGGCAGATTTCCAGTGATTATAGTAAGGAAAAAGCAATAACATTGTAATATATTAGTCACAGAATGGTTTGGGTTGGAGGGGGCCTTAAAGCTCATCTAGTTCCAATCCCCTCCCGCTGTGCCAGTCTCTCACCACCCTCACAGGGAAGAGTTTCTTCATAACATCCAATCTGTCAGGTTAAAGCCATTCCCCTTGTCCTGTCACTACGGACTTCAAACACCTTTTACAAGTATAGGGACTGTGTTTAAAAGGCTGCTTAGATCCATCTACAGACAAAGATGTTGCTATACATTTTCTATCACAGAACTGAGTTTATGCACCTCAGTTCCAATTTATGTTCCAGTGGAGGCTTTTCTACGCTGGAATTACTTATCACACTGGGGTATGCCCTCCAAAACAGTACCTGTGAAACAATAATCATCTGCTACAAAGCACAATGAATATTCCTATAATTTCTCTTGAAATTAAAATATAGGTGTGAAAAGTAAAGCCAGAAGAATTTTGTTTGAAGAAAAAGCCTACTCTGATTTTATCAACTCAGCAGTTGAGCCTAGAAACTGAAAACAGCTGGCACGCACTGCTAGCTCTCAAAGCTTTCTTTGCTGCGCCTTGTCAACTCCTAATTCTGCTTTACCAGTAAACAAAGGTTCTGATATTTGGTGAGGTCTTCTACAAGCCCTAAATCAGCTTTGACCTAAGATACAAGAAAAGAAAGACTGGAGTGAAACTTAATTAGTTACTGCGTCTGAACTTGGTTCTTCCAAAATTTCTCATTTAGTGCTTTTTATAAAGTACCATTTGTAAACTACAATTTGTAGCTTCTTAGGTAGATACGCTTCTTCACTGCCATGACTCACACCACTTCAAAGCACTTCAGACAGCATTATTTAAAAAGATGCCAAGACTTTCTGGGAGGGGAACATTTTCTGTGATCAAATTCATCTGGTCTAATCCTGTCCCTCAAATTGTAAGATCTGAGACTTCAGTTTTTGAAAGCTTTACAAAAAAATCTTTCTAGTTGCAGTCACAACTCCTTCGACATGGACAACAACAACTGTTTGTGTAAGTCACAAGAAACGATTCATCAAAAACTGCTTGCCCATCCTTTGTAATTTTATATCTTTAATCTCTGGGCTCACTTGAGCTGGACAGTGGGGAAACGAGGAATAAACAGAAGCAATATTTTTCCCCTGATCAAATGAAAGCTGTGACAGTCACATAATTAAAAAGTACTTAGAAAATGCAAAAATCACTTTCAATTTTCATTTTAGCTTTGTAGAAGCTTCTCAATGACATCAATCATTATAGTACTGTAGACATTATAAACTCTAGTATGATCAAAAGCTTCTCATCATTGAAACAGTTTGAAACTGTTTGCAGATCTGGAACTTTGAGCAGAGCAGCTGCTCTGTTAACTGAAAAAGGAAGAGAAACCATTTTCCATGCCTGGGGTTGAAGAAGGAAGTTTCTCTACCTGCTGTGAAATGTTGCGTTCTGAGCACAGGTTCACTGCAGTTCCTCACTCAGTCCTGCGGTAAATTCTAACCAATGACCGTAACTGTGCATCTCACCAGTAGAATAATAAATGGTAAAGTACCTAAAGCTCTTGCAACCTCCAAACTCATGACATTTTGGCCATATATGGTGTTCATCAGAAAGGATCTTTGATGAATTATAAATTCCCAGAGTTCTATTAACACTCACTGGTAATTCACCTCAAGCACTTCCATTCAGTTTATATTTTCCTTAAACTACTCTGCTTTGGTAAGTGAATCCCTTCTTAAAAGCAACTTCCATGAATTTTCCTTTACCTTATGGATTTGACAATGCAGCCTTTGCAAAAACGGTGTCCGCATGGTGTCTGCACTGCTTCCCGAAGAGCCATCAAACAGATTGGACATTCATATTTACTTTCCAAGGGGGGATCAAACTCCACATCATAGCCTTGTGTTTCCTCTGTGAAAGAACTCTGAGGGTTTCCAGTCCCACTGCTGACACTGTCTTCTTTTGCTCCAGCGCTGCAGGCACTGGCCATGGCTGCACCGCAGCCC
>NW_009930808.1:6477-12120 GCF_000696875.1 Nestor notabilis
TCCACGTCTCGGGCTCCACTACTGTTATCACTGTATAGTAAGCTCATAGTAGCTAATCAAGTGCTACACGGAAATGCTCTGCAAGATGACAAAAGGATGTGTTAATTTAAAATACTCCAAGACTTCCCTTTCTAGTCAAATCTTTCCAACTAGGAAGATTTGGTTCTACTAAAATGACTGGTTTTCTTTTGTCCCAGTTTCTGTTATCTATCTTTTTTACTTACCTTTTGATATATAGGAAAGAGCACTGTATCCTGTCAGCCTAGTTCCAACACAAACACACACACCTTTTGGGAACTCTTTCATCTGACCCCTTAATTTCTGTAAAAAGAGGAATACTCTTTGTCTTTGCTATGCTTACTGAAAATGCCTCTTTACCCCTTCAATATGATTTACTTCTAAAACATTCAAATGTAATTTGCATTAAAAATGCTATACAAAACCAAGTTCTATTGGATGACAACAGCTCAATTCCATATTTACCTTTGCGGTGAATAAACGTTATTTAACATTTTCTGTATACAGTGATTCATAGGACAGGTTTCAAATCACTTTATGTGCATGCCCGCAAGTCCAGGTGCCCAAACCAGACAGATGTTGAGCTGCAAATTAAATTCAAATATACAGCACTGCTGATAACATTCAAGAACTGCCAACATGACTTTAAATTGAGTAAGAAGCTATACATGAGGTAAGGCTAATACTTCCACAGCAAAAAAGCTACCTACAAACCAGTAGTACTCAGGGTTTGTGCTCTTTTTTGATGATGAGGGAACTTCAAAGAAAGATCTGAACAACAAACATGAATTCTTAAAAGTCCAAGAAATTTTCATCTAACTCCATTTTTTAATGGTTACAACCATTTTCTTAGAATCCTACTGTGGGTAGTTTTCTATATAAGCCACGTTTCTTTGAAACACAGAGGTCATCACAAGGTGCAAGGCAGTATAAATAGGCTGAGGGCTATGGGGACAGGCATGTGAAACAAGCCCACTAAGCCCAGGTTAGTTTGATCTTCTTTTGCACAGCAGTATAGGCAAAGGTCCCTTGAAATAATACGAAATAATAGACACTGCCAGGGATGGGGCAGCCACAGCTTCTCTGGGCACCCTGTGCCAGCGCCTCAGCACCCTCACAGGGAAGAACTTCTTCCTAAGATCTCATCTAAATCTCCCCTCTGTCAGTTTGAAGCCATTCCCCCTTGTCCTGTCACTACAGGTCCTTGTCAAAAGCCCCTCTCCAGATTTCTTGTCAGCCCCTTTAGGCACTGGAAGCTGCTCTAAGGTCTCCCTGGAGCCTTCTCTTCTCCAGGCTGAACAAGCCCAGCTCTCTCAGCCTGTCTCCAGAGCAGAGCTGCTCCAGCCCTCGGAGCATCTCTGTGGCTTCCTCTGGACTTGCTCCAACAGCTCCACATTCCTCTTGTGTTGGGGGCCGCACAGCTGGATGCAGGACTGCAGGGGAGCCTCACAAAAGCTCCCCCAACAGCTTAGAATGGAAGCAGAAGAATCAATGCTTAGAAAGATGCTCTGTGACAGAAAGACTTTTTTTAGGCTTCCATCAGTAAGTCTCTTTCTCTGGAGAGAGAAAAAAAAAATAATCAAAACAAACTTACTTGCTCCCGTTGTTAAACTAATGTAACTTTTATTTACCAGCTGCTGCAGAGGATGATTAGTCCTCTTGTGAAATCTGTATTTCCCAAAAAATCACAGTAACTAAGTTAGGCCAATGGAGGGGGAATGCTGGTATGCAGGATACTGGAATCCACCAGCCAGCCTAGGACTGAAAGATTCACATTATTCTAAACCACAAGGGTGTACTTAGTGAGACTAAGAAAGGGAAGAGGAACATGTACCCTTTTAGCAATGTCATAAAGGAAGTCAGGAAGTTGCAAAGAGGAAAATATAACAGCTTTAGCCAAGTTCAGCTGTCATGTTAATTGCAAAAAAGTATGCAACTCTTCCCTTGGGCTCATCCTAGGAAAAAACAGACTAATTGAAATACTGTTCTTATAAGGAAGCAACCAGGATCTGACTCAGTAAAATCTCGATAATTGAAGACTTTGAAGATTTAAGTGCTGTGCAAGTGGTGTTCTCTTTACCTATTTGTTTTTACAGACACAGCAGGTATGTACAATAAGCTTACAGAAACAGAAGTCCTATAGCAGAGCCATCTGAATGAATGACTCACCGCAACCAGTCACCATCACAGTCTCACACAAAAATCCCCTTATTCTGTGATACACTCCGCTCCCACATGGAGCTTTTTGTCTGCATATGACCAAGGGGTTCATCAAAAAGAAGTGCAACTACCACTGTCTCTTCTCTTGAAATAGGGAAATTCAGGCACAAAGAAGCAAGTTAAACAAGGTGATTAAGAGAGAGATCTTTTAAATTTTGTTTATGTTTTACATAGGAGGGTTCCTCCTCCTCCTCCTCTTACCCATTTCATCTTATCTGTGATGAAAATCCTCCTTCCTCCACACCTGTATAGGTGTGAAGCAAGGAATAACTTTCCAAATCAATATCCACACTCCAGTTACTCAGATCATTAACCAAGGCTGAATTACTCCACCATAGTTTAAAATTACTCCTCCACAAGTTGTAACTATGTTAGTAGGAATTGCTTCCGTTTCTTGTGGCACTTATTTTATCCTCCACAAGTACTAACATAGATCCAATCTTGAACAGAGCAGTGCTAGAGCCAAACCAATTTTATTTTGAATGTCAGTGACAGGTTTCTCCCCTGATGAAGGTGGAACAGACAGTTCCTGAGCCTGGTCTAACAGTTTTACATGTTCCTCCCCTGGAGAATTCAAACAACTTTCAGGCTAGAAGAGTATGGATTTTAAACCTCAACCAGTATGTATCCCCAATTCATATCAAATTGCTACCCTTCTTTTTCAGTTACCAAATAGATGACCAGTGAAGTAAAAAAAACCTAACAAATATTCCCCCCAAAACACATTGTTTTTTCTTCCTATTGATAATGGCTGATATTGCTCCTCTGCGCTGAACAAAATTGAGTCAAATACAAGTACAACAATATGCAAATACTAATTTATAACAACTTGCCTACACCACAGCCTTTAGAATTTATCCTGGTAGCCTGCTCTAAGACTTCTTTCGTTTGGACAAGATCCAGTCTTCAGATAGAGGAAGAATGAAATTAAATTGGACCATTATTACATGGTAATTCTTGGTTTTGCTGGTGTGGAGTTTCTCAGGTAGAGGAAGCATTGAACCTATGTTTGGTAACACACCTGAAATGCCCACTTCTAGAGATAAGAAGCCCTATCAGACCTGACGAGTAGATGGATAATGGGTTTTAACTTGCACACACAAGGTACCCAAAGTACCTGGGCCAGAGAAGGCTGATTTCGCTCTCCAAGGCAACAGCTGTATTGTGTGACAACAGAAAGGAAGGTGCTTTCCATGCCAAATGGTAATGTGCAGAATTTGTCTGATCAGTACCTGTGCTGCAGAAATGTGGAATGCCCTAAGGATCAAGCCTTCAATCCCTAAGGATCGTGTCCCCCAGTTAAGACTACAAGGGGTCCCCATGCCCCAACTCTAACATCAAATCATAATGCTTCTTCAGCAAGCACCCTGTGCTATGCTGCTATTTACACAGTTACCTTATAAAGTGATTAGGTTGATCTGAGATAGCACCGTCAGACCAGAAAAGCAAACTCCTGCAAGAATAAACAGTCCTTATGATTCACAAAACCAATCTCAAAACAGAATTAAAGCCACTGTATTTTAAATCAACATATGCAACAAAACTCAGTATTCTGATTTGTGAAGTCCCATAATGTAATGGCGCCTAAGTAGGACTTCTATAGATTTTCATGCTCCAAAGAGCCACAGGATTAATTCAGAAACTTTCTAAATTGAAAGAAAAAATTACTGGTACCAGACAGTATCTTCATTTTGCCTGGAAAATTACACTATAATTAAAGTAACAGGGAGCAAATAAAAGTAATTTATCCACTGTAACAGATTTAAACTGAAATATGAAACAATACCTTTGAGCATTTAGCAAAGGTGAAGGAACAGAGCACAGAGAGTGTACCAGCTACCACGTAATACCACTGAGTATTACTCAGTAAGTATTAGGTACGATTAATTTCCACATGCCTTTTCCCAGGAAATTCACTCTGAGTAGTCATATAAATAAGGAGATCAATACAGAATACTATTCCAAATCCCTTTTCTTACTTGAAGCTCACAAACAAAATTAATCACACAGCCAGCAGGGGAAATGCCTTCAATACCTTCATGGTCTGGAAGAGTCTTTTTCTGCCTTGCCAAGAACAGTTCTGTACATAGAGATTTCTGGGTCATGAGACTGACAGACCAGTGGAGTGACTCTGGATCATTTGTTTATGAAGCAATACCTGCAACACTTATTCCCAAGCATATCAATCAATGGTCTACTGACAAGTGATAAGTGCTGCATTTGCATTGTGAGGTTTGTAACTACCATCCCTGTGGCCTCATCCAAGCAGAACATATAATATGATGCAAGTTCCTTTTAATTAATACCTGTAAAACACTTTCGTTTCAAAGGTATCACATGGATCGGCAAGCCAAAGCAATAGGAGATTCAGGCAGAACTCGTAACTGCAAAAAACAAATTCTGGTTTCTTGTTGAGATAGCAACTGTTTTTGGTTTTCTTAATAGCAGTAACCGTTCAGACTTCCAAGTCTCCTGGATAACCACTATACTTATCATTTAAATACGTGAACCTAATGACTTAAAATTATAACATTTGAGGCAAAAGCAATCCATTAACAACATTAAAAGCTCATGAGACACAACCAACAGCTTCTGCCACTGGAGCAGAGCAGCCTTGGGGGGTTTCTGAAGCCTTACAGGTGATTTCCAAGATGACTGAGAAGCCGTGGCCGCTCCATCCCTGGCAGTGTTCAAGGCCAGGTTGGACACAGGGGCTTGGAGCAACCTGCTCTAGTGGAAGGTGTCCCTGCACGTGGCAGGGAGTTGGAACTGGATGAGCTTTAAGGTCCCTTCCAACCCAAACCAGTCTGGGCTTCATTCTATGATTCTGTTTCTAAACTCAACAGCTCTGTATTTTTGTAGAGAGTGGCAGTACTTTATGGTAATTTCATTATCATGAGTAATAAGTTATTACTTCAATAGTGCTTTCCATCAATTTCATCTGTTTTGGATAAGCCACACCAAGTCTTTTCATTCTTAAATAAAAATCTCAGCCATATGTGGGAGGAAAACGTTTTAATTATATCCTTTATACCCAGTAGTTAGCTGAAAGTACTTCTCCATGTTCGCCTCTGACAACTTGTTCATGCTGCAGAGCTACCAGTGAGCAATGCAGACTGTGTTATGCCTTAGATACCATTGACAGAATGATTAAGAAAGTACTGATTATGAGGGAGAGGTAGGAAAAGGGAGAGGCAAAGTTACTGACTGCAATAACAGCTTATTTAACATCTTCAGTGCATTTTACCCTGTGTTCACTGTGCTAACACTTGCAAGAAAACTGCTTTGTGTTTTCACTGAATGACCACAGACCGGTTTGGGTTGGAAGGGACCTTACAGCTCATCCAGTTCCAACCCCCTGCCACGGGCAGGGACAACTTCCACTAGAGCAGGTTGCTCCCAGCC
>NW_009930808.1:12195-12534 GCF_000696875.1 Nestor notabilis
AGAGAACTTCTTCTTAATGTCTCATCTCAATCCCCCCTCTGTCAGTTTAAAGCCATTCCCCCTTGTCCTGTCCCTACAGGCCCTTGTCAAAAGCCCCTCTCCTGACTTACTGTCGGCTCATTTAGGCGCTGGAAGATTTTTAACAGGAAAATACATAAAATGTTTCCGGACATTTTTTGATCTCCATTCCACACCTGGAAAAGCAGAGCTCCCTTTCCAGGTGATGCACTGGAGGCTGCACAGGAACTAACAGCTCGGCAGCTGCCCACTGCTCACGCTCCCATAGCTGTCCGATAGCACAATTAAGAGGCAAAGACAAAGTCATTCCGGCCAGTTCCC